>NC_079207.1:37585420-37885420 GCF_026745355.1 Beta vulgaris subsp. vulgaris | reverse complement strand
TTGAAACCAATAAATGTGGACTGATTTTTGTGTGAGAAAAATTGTGAAGAGAGCACAAACTTTTCCTCTCCTTTTTCCTTTATGATAGGCGTGTGAAATGATGACTAAGGCCAAGAAATTTCTGATTTTATTTTCAGAAAATGAAGGTGAAAAGTTGAGATTGAGAGGTGCATTAAGGGGGCATACGAAGGGATAGTCTTTTGATTATCGCAACGTTACAAAGGTTCATCATGGCTGGCCAAAACTCTTCGCCTACCATGGCATAATATCAGAAATTTGGACCTCCACACACACATAATACAATGTACAAAAGCGCTAGTACAATGTACGTTTCAGACACCAAATAAAACGTTCAAAAATCAAATGTATAGGTATATATTTTCAAAATTTAAAATTTATAAATACTAACGTAATACAAATACGCACGCAATACTCTACCACATCTTACACTCGGCACACACAAGAGTACTACATTGTCCGTTTCATATAAACAACGCAGATAACTACATTATACGACTAACAACAATGCCACGCAATAAAACACATTATAAACACATTGAACACTAACGATTAAAATTATGTAGCCGTAAAAATATTTATACTTTCTGAAAATATATTAGTAAAATAAATTTTGGCACTCAAATAATAATAATTAACACGCGAAAATTTCAAAAAAATTTCGGGGTGTTACAGGGACAATAACCTTATAGTGGTTGTGAAGAATAGCCATGCATATGTGTAACACCCCGATAATTCTCTCTTTTCATAAATACCTTTATAATATAAAAGTAGAGAATTACCCAAGTATTATCGCCTGTGTGATAACGTATCGACTTATTCAAAATTTCACAACGGAAAACATATAACTAAACTTTAACCTTTTACTATAAATAAATAAATCAACAAGTATTTAGAAATCAACAAATCTAAACGAGTCTTATTCAAACCAACTTAATAATGTATATTCCTACTAATGCAGAAAAAAAACATATACTAGCTAGTTACACATTCTCTCCATTCCAGATTCCCAATGATGCACATCTGCGAACCTGTAATGTCAATGCTTTACTAAATCTGCTCACCAAAGTGGGTCATCACAGGATCAATAAGGCAAAGCCATGATCACAATCACAAACAAAGCACGTAATCAGCAAAGCTGAGTAATACATACTAAAACATAAGCATTCCTAACATGATAATACTAGATAGTTAATACGCAGAGATAAATAATAATATAATCATATAATATTCTACAGACAACTTTTACTGAACTAAACTCTAAACATCTTTTTAATACTCAAATGGAATACTTATTGGACCCAAGTTATCCTACCACCAATGCCTTCATTAAGAAGACGAAATACGGGAGCTACCACGTATTCCAGAATGACCTACGATATCGAAGAACCTTTTAAAATAATAATAGGGATGGTGATCAATCCATCTGCCAGAAAAAACCATGGGCAACCTCCATGTACTCCAACTCCTAATGTCCAACTCTAGACGTGCACAAGTCTAAAGTCTACAACTATCCTCGTTACACTTTACATTAATTACAAATTATTACTTGTTATGACACACATACAAGCAACACAAAAATAAAATCCAACAGTCACAACTAAACTTCTTTTATCTTAGGATTTAATAAGTGATCACAACTTACAACCCAAGATTATTTTCCTTAAATCTCAATCCTTCTTATTTGTTGAACCTAACCAACAATCCAACTTACCTTTAAAAAGACATTATTTATTAACTTACCAAATAAGGCCCACAGTCCTCATAAAGTAATGAAAATAATATTGCAAGGCAACACATGAATAACATGAACCAATCTCAATAATATATATTAATTCCCTCATGTGAATTAATAATAAAGTTCCCATCTACATGCTTGCATCAAAATTCCATACAAACATGACAATCTTTACTCATAATAAATCTCTAAATCACATGCTTGCACATAGGCATAAAACATGTAGAAATCAATAATACCATAAATCACATATGAACTTATAAAGTTCCTATACATGATACTACACGTTTTCTTCCTTAAATCATGATACTAGTCACATAGAACACAAGTATGTACGAACCTTGTGTAAACTAGTTGGCAGGCCACTTTTAATTCTTTAAAAGTCTCCTACATAGTATTCTCCGCCTAGAAATCAATATAAACTAAAATCAATACTCTTAAATAAAAAAAAATAACTCTAAAATATTTAAAATCCCCTTTAAACATATTCAAAAGCTGATTTTACTAGCCAAATTTTCAAATACTTTTAATTCTTAGCATGGTACTACCATACTAGAAATTAAAACTCTTAAACTCCATTAATAAAATCTTTTATGAAATTCTAGCAACTTATAAAATCATAAAACCTTCTTTAAACATATGTAAACATGTTTAAATACATAATCTAAACCAATCTCATAGTATACAACATGCTACTATGGTTTTCTAGTAATTAAAACCCGAAAAATCCATGCTTTAGTGATTAAAACTTCAACCTAACAATAATAACAAATGTGAATTTTTATTCTTATAATATATAATATATATGAATCAAGATTATTTATTAAAACAGTAAATTAAACCAATAATCATGATTAACATTAAAAGAAAGCATAAAAACATAGTCTTTAATGAAATCTTAAGGAAGAAGAAAAGAAATTAACCAACACCAAGAAGAACCATGAACACGCCGTAAACATGGACTCACAGCAGCAGCACAGTACATGAAACTTGGTGGTTATGGAAAGTTTTGTGACGTTTCTTGTTGAGGAAGAAACGTTACTTGAAGAAGAAGAAAGAAAGAACTTGAAAGAGAAAAAAAAAGAGAAAGCCGTGGGAGAGGAGAGAGGGTGCCGTGAGATTTGAGTGTGAGGAGAGAGAAAATAATTCTTGTGTATGTGGGGTAAAATAATTGGGTATTAGGATATTTATAAGGATGCTTCCTTTTTGGACTTAGAAAAAGATATTGGGGTCAATTAAAATTAATGATGAATAGGATAAATAAATTAGAACTTCTATCATCAATATGACTCCTCTTTCCTAATATACTTAGAATTTAAGTCCACTTAGAGTTCTTTTCCAAATCAAATTAGTATTTAAAATATTTTTCAAAGCATGCTTAATTAAACTATTTTTACTTTCTTAAATCCTTGAAATAATTTCATTTGACTTTTAAAATAGTCAACCCTTTTTAAATAATCAAATCATTTAAAACTAAATTATGTTTAAATATAAATATATAAATACTAAAATATATTTGTAAAATCCTTTAAAATTATGGGGATTACAGTCTACCCCCTTTAAAAGAAGTTTCGTCCCGAAACTTGACACGAAAACTCACATACTTTCAAGAGTTTGAACTCATCTTTTCAAAAGTTTAAAGAGAATTGTGCCACTTGTGCACTCTTTTTCTAATCTTAAAACACTTGTGTTACTTATGAACACATTTTCATATGCGGAGAATCTAGTTCTTTTGCACTAACATGTGCAAATTCCACAACATATGCATACAAATGCATAAAAATCTCATAAAAATAGACAAAAAGCGCGAAAGAACGCATTCTATATCCCCCTTAAAGAAAACGAGTTACGCCCTTGTAACTCACCTCAAGGAATAAGTCTGGATACTTCTTTCTCATATCATCTTCGGCTTCCCACATTGCCTCTTCAGACTCGTGGTGAGACCAAAGGACTTTCACGATGTGGACATCCTTATTGCGTGTACTACGCACTTTCCTGTCGATCGAGAATCTTGACAGGTCTTTCCTCATATGTGAGGCTACTATGCTCTAGGACATAACGCTCATCACGGATATAGCGCTTAAGTTGGGAAATATAGAATACATCATGCATCTTCTCAAACTCCATTGGCAATGCCAATCCATAGGCTACCTTTTCAATGCGCTCTAAAATTTCATATGGGCCTACATACTTAGCACTTAACTTGCCCTTTTTCCCAAATCTCATGTCGCACTTAGTGGGTGAGACTCTCAAAATACCTTATCACCTATAACAAACTCATCTTTTCGTCGTTTCAAGTCAACATAACTTTTTGCCTATCTTGCGCAGCTTGAATTCGAGCCTGAATTAATCTGACATTTTTTATGGTTTCCTCAATGAATTATGTCCCCAAGACTATATTTTCACTAAAGTCATTCCAGCAAATGAGACTTCTACATTTCCGTCCATATAACGCCTCAAAAGGTGCCATCTTTATGCTCGCATGATAACTATTATTATAGGAAAACTCAATCAAATGTAATTGGTCCTCCCAACTACTTTGAAAGTCAATCTCACATGCTCTCAACATGTCCTCCAGAGTCTGGTTAGTCCTCTCAGTCTGACCATCAGTTGCAGGGTGAAAGGTTCTACTCATCTTCAATGTTGTCCCAAGATTTAATTGGACCTTTTTCCAAAATTTCGAAAGAAACCTAGAGTCACGATCAGAAATAATATCCTTTGGAACTCCATGTAGTCTCACCACATGCCTAATGTAAGTCTTAGCGAGTTACTTCTTTTTCCATGTCTCCTTAATGGGTATAAATACAGCAGACTTGGTCAATCTATCCACAATAACCCAAATAGTGTCATTTTCACTTCTCGTTTTAGGTAAGGCAGTCACAAAGTCCATAGAAATCGAATCCCACTTCCATCCAGGAACCTCTAAGGGTTGAACCTTCCCCATGGGCCTCTTATGATCTATCTTCACCTTCTGACAGGTTAGGCACTTAGACACATACTCAACTACCTCTCGCTTCATATTTGGCCACTAATAGATAACCTTAAGGTATTTATACAATTTATCACCCCCAGGGTGCACAAAATATGGAGTGTTATGCCCCTCATCCATAAGGCGTCTCTTACGGTCATTATACGTATGTGGTACACACCACTTCCCTTTAAACCTTAGACTCCCATCATTATGAATCTTAAAATTAGCTTAATTACCTTGCTTCATTTTCTCCTTGATTTTATCTAGGTACTCATCCCAACTTGCCCCTCTATGATCTCATCGAAAACTGACAAACCCAAAGAAAGAGTACTAAGTCTTGGCTCACTTTCCCCAGGATTTGAGATTTCTAAGCTCAGCCTTTGCATATATCGACACAACTCCTCAGGGACTATCAAGACACTCAAGCTATGACTCGATTTCCTACTTAGGGCATCAGCAACCACATTGCTTTCCCCTCATGATACTGGATATCTAGGTCATAATCTTTAATTAACTCTAGCCATCTTCTTTGCCTCATATTCATGTCTTTTTGGGTGAAAATGTACTTCAAGCTCTTATGGTCTGTGAATATCTTACAAGTCGCTCCATAGAGGTAAAGTCTCCAAATTTTTAATGCAAACACTATGGCAGCTAACTCTAGGTCATGGGTAGGGTAATTAGCCTCATAAGGTTTCAATTGACGCGATGCATACGCAATTACCTTCCCTTTCTACTGTAACACACATCCTAGACCATTTTTCAAAGCATCACTATATACCTCAAATCCCTCATTCCCATTAGACAGGGTCAAAACAGGTGCAGAGATTAAACGATCTTTCAGAATTTGAAAGGCTTCTTCACACTTTTCACTCCACTCAAACTTCGACTCCTTTTTCATCAAGTTGGTCATAGGTCTTGCTATCTTCGAGCAATCTCTCACAAATCTCCTATAATAGCCAGCTAGACCTAGGAAACTTCTGATATCTGACACGCTCTTTGGAGCTGGCCACTCACTCACAACTTGAATCTTAGCAGGATCTACAGAGACTCCTTCCTTAGACACATAGTGACCTAAAAATGCTACTTTCTCCAAACGAAACTCAAACTTAGAGAACTTGGTATATAATTAGTTTTTCCTCAATGTCTCCAAAATGATCCTCAAGTGCTCATCATTTTCAGCCTCATTCCTCGAATATATTAGTATGTCATCAACGAAAACATTACAAACTTGTCTAGAAACTCATCATGAAAGCTCCTATTCATTAAATCCATAAATATAACAAGAGCATTGGTTAACCCAATGGCATTACAGTGAACTCATAGTGACCATAACGCGTTCTAAAGGCAGTCTTATCAGCTACCCTCAATTGATGATATCTTGAACGTAGGTCAATTTTTGAGAACATACTCGCTCCATTCAATTGGTCGAATAGGTCATCTATGCTAGGCAAGGGATATTTGTTTTTGATGGTTACATTATTCAACTCCCTATAATCAATACATAGCCTCATGCTACCATCCTTTTTCTTCACAAATAACATAAGAGCTCCCCAAGGTGATGCATTAGGCCTAATATAACCTTTATCCAATAGCTCTTGCAATTGCATTTTCAACTCAATCATCTCAGGAGGTGCCATTCTATAGGGTGCCTTAGATATAGGTGCAGTTCCAGGAACTAAGTCTATGGTGAACTCAACGGCTCTAGCAAGTGGCATACCTGAAACTCACTCGGAAACACATCCATAAACTCGTTCACAATTGGGACATCCTCAACTTTTACTTCAACTTCCTTACTCACATCCTGCACACTACAAAAAAATAATTCACACCTTTTTCTCATCAATTTCCTCACTTGCATACCAGAGATAACTCCAAACTTCTTAGGTTTCCCAAAATGCCTATAGGAGGTCAATTTTCCCAAAGGGTTTCTCAGCTCTACCTTTTGAATCTCACAAGTCGATATTGGTCTTGTAACGACTTAACCAATTCATTCCTAGAATCACATCCATGTCTCCCAAATTAAATTCTATTAAGTTAGACAGAAAGACACAATCTCCTATCTTCAAATGCAAATTTCTAAACAACTTGGTACACCTTATGATTTCTCCAGTAGGAATACTAATAGACAAGTCAATTGCTTCATAATCTACTATCACCAAGTGAATTTCCTCAGTCAAACCTTGCTCAAATCACTGAGCCTTTAACTCCTCAGCGGTTATTACCTCAAGTGTAAACCTACACAATACTATGAACTTGCTATAATACTCAGAGATGGTCATGCTCCCCATCCTAAGGTTGATAAACTCTTGGGCCTTTAGTTTCCTCATCAAAGCCAGGTAAAATTTTCCTCTAAAGCAGCAATAAAGGATTCCCAATTAAGTTTCCAAAACACTAAGTCTATTTCCATTTTCTTTCCATCATAAGTCAGCCTCATCTTTCAGATATGGTACAACTTGACCTACTTTCATACTCTCAGGACAGTTTACAGCCCCAAAAATCTTTTCAAACTCCCTAATCCAACTCTCTAAGAGGGTAGATTAGCTTACCCCTTAAGGTACAGCGGTTTAACCTTAACTTTCAACATGTCCCTAGCAGGATCGGGACGCTCAACTCTTTCGTGAGTCAATTTCTCTGCCAATAGGCGAATAGCAGAAGCTAATGCATCATTGTTGTTTGACACTCTACTTCGCAAATGAAATTTAACGTAACTCTACTTTGGTTTCGATTCACACTTGCCATTTCCTACGAAGACAACATTTGATTTGACCATAAAGATCGCATCAACAAATAATTTATCAACTAATTCCAAGTATAAAATGTTCTCTAGTAACCACATAATCATTCATGGAGAAAATATTCACATCAACATGTAAGTAGAAACAAGCAGGAATTTATTCACATAATGAAAATTTAAGTAAAAAAAATAAAACATTCTCATCACTTGCCCAGAATAAATTCTTACTCCCACAAATAAATGAATAACTAACTTTAATTCCTCAAACGATTATAAGAATATTTTTCCAATCCAAAATAATCAACTTATTCCTCAACAATATAAAGATGCTAAAGAAGGAATTTTGAACATTGTAGCTTGACTACTTTCCAACAACTAATCTTAAAGCATCAATAAACACTCTTATGGAGTTACATTATCATTCCTATCCTTATTTCCTTTATACTTTTATGGTGTAAATATTTCATCTTCAAAGTCTCTAAAGTCTTCACTAGAATAATAATAATCTGAATTCCTAGATCTTCGAATCCTTTTGGGTTGATGTCCATTTACATCAACCTCTACACATTGCTCAGATAAGGTCTCCAAGTAATATTGTAGATGTCCTTTCAGGTTTGCGCTCTAGTACGATCAAACCCTTGAATTACTTCATATGTCGCTAACAGAACTGCTTACTTTTAACACACAACGCATAATACTCTCTAAGCTAGTGTAACTATCCTTTCCAGGCTCATGACATCGAACATTCTCATCATCACTCAATACAATAGGATTGTGATGGCTTCCTACTCTATTAACTTGTCTGGCAGACATGGTTAGAGATCTACAACAAATAAACCTATTCAATAAATATACTTAGTACTCTCCCTGAACGCAATTCCCAACAATAATAAAAAAAGGTTGTCATCAACATCATATGCATGAGAACATAACACTTAGCAGACAAGAAAATTATAAACAGTTAGCAGCGAAGAAAAAAAAATCATGCATCGTTAGCAGGGAAGAAAAAAATAATCATCATGCTGAACTAACTATTTAATGTAAGCATATAACATTTCTATTCTATATGCCCTTCCTATACTACCCATTCTCACAATGCAACAAGTAAAACTTTAAAGGCAATTAAATAATGCAAACATTCTTTACAAAATAATAATAATTAAGTGTCCTACTAAAAAAAATATCCGAACTTATAATTTCGAAAACAAATTCGACGCTAAATAAAAAATTCGGAAATCTAAAATTTTTGAATTATCACAAAATTCGAAATAAAAAAGAATACGGACGAATAAAATTTTTCAGATAATAACCAAAATTTTCGGACCCTTTAAAAAATTCCGGTCCTCTGAAAATTATATAATATTATATTCCTATAACGTTTTTCAAAACGAATAAGTGGGAGCAATTGTAAGAGTTTATTCAAATAACTAGTAAGTTAGTTAGGCGCCTAAATTTTTTAAAAATAACCTAAAGCTCTGATACCACTTTGTAACACCCCGATAATTCTCTCTTTTCAGAAATACCTTTATAATATAAAAGTAGAGAATTACCCAAGTATTATTGCCCGTGTGATAACTTATCGACTTATTCAGAATTTTGCAGCGGAAAACATATAACTAAACTTTAACCTTTTACTATAAATAAATAAATCAACAAATCTAAATGAGTCTTATTCAAACCAGCTTAATAATGTATATTCCTACTAATGCAGAAAAAACACATATACTAGCTAGTTACACATTCTCTCCATTCTAGATTCCCAATGATGCACATCTGCAAACCTGTAATGTTAATGTTTTACTTAATCTGCTCACCAAAGTGGGTCATCACAGGATCAATAAGGCAAAGCCATAATCACAATCACAAATAAAGCATGTAATCAGCAAAGTTGAGTACTACATACTAAAACATAAGCGTTCCTAACATGATATAGGATAAATAACATGCAGGGATAAATAATAATATAATCATATAATATTCTGCAGACAACTTTTACTGAACTAAACTCTAAACATCCTTTTAATACTCAAATGGAATAGTTATTGGACCTAAGTGTTGTCCTACCACCAATGCCTTCATTAAGAAGACGAAATATGGGAGCTACCACATATTCCAGAATGACCTACGATATCGAGGAACCTTTTTAAATAATAATAGGGATGGTAAACAATCCATCTTCCAGAAAAATCCATGGGCTACCTTCATGTACTCCAACTCCTAATGTCCAACTCTAGATGTGCGCAAGTCTAAAGTCTACAACTATCCTCGTTACACTTTACGTTAATTACAATTATTACTTGTTACAACACACATACAAGCAACACAGAAATAAAATCAAACAGTCACAACTGAACTTCTTTTATTTTAGGATTTAATAAGTGATCACAACTTACAACCAAGATTATTTTCCCTAAATCTCAATTCTTCTTTTTTGTTGAACCTAGCCAACAATCCAACTTACTTTTAAAAAGACATAATTTATCAACTTACCAAATAAAGCCCACAGTCCTTATAAAGTAGTGAAAATAATATTGCAAGGGAACACATGAATAACATGAACCAATCTCAATAATGTATATTAATTCCCCCATATGAATTAATAATAAAGTTCCCATCCACATGGTTGCACACAGACATAAAACATGTAGAAATACATATGAACTTGTAAAGTTCCTATACATGATACTACATGTTTTCTTCCTTAAATCATGATACTAGTCACATAGCACACAAGTATGTACGTACCTTGTGTAAACTAGTCGACATGTCACTTTTAATTCTTTAAAAGTCTTCTACAGAGTATTCTCCGCCTATAATTCAATATAAACTAAAATCAATACTCTTAAATAAAAATACAGCAACTCTAAAATATTTAAAATCCCATTTAAACATATTCAAAAGTTGATTTTACTATCCAAAATTTCAATTACTTTTAATTCCTAGCATAATACTACCAAACTAATAATTAAAACTCTTAAACTCCATTAATAAAATCTTTTATGAAATTCTAGCAACTTATAAAATCATAAAACCTTCTTTAAACATATATAAACATGTTTAAATACATAATCTAAACCAATCTCATAGTATACAACATGCTACTATGGTTTTCTAGTAATTAAAACCCTAAAAATCCATGCGTTAATGATTAAAACTTCAACCTAACAATAATAACAAATCTGAATTTTTATTCTTATAATATATAATATATATGAATCAAGATTATTTATTAAAACAGTAAATTAAAACCAATAATCATGATTAACAATAAAAGAAAGCATAAAAACATAGTCTTTAATGAAATCTTAAGGAAGAAGAAAAGAAATTAACCAACACCAAGAAGAACCATGAACACGCCGTAAACATGGACTCACGGCAGCAACACAGTACACGAAACTTGGTGGTTATGGAAAGTTTTGTGACGTTTCTTGTTGAGGAAGAAACGTTACTTGAAGAAGAAGAAAGAAAGAACTTGCAAGAGAGAAAAGAAAGAGAAAGCCGTGGGAGAGGAGAGAGGGTGCCGTGAGATTTGAGTGTGAGGAGAGAGAAAATAATTCTTGTGTATGTGGGGTAAAATAATTGGGTATTAGGATATCTATAAGGATGCTTCCTTTTTGGACTTAGGAAAAGATATTGGGGTCAATTAAAATTTATGATGAATAGGATAAATAAATTAGAACTTCTATCATCAATATGACTCCTCTTTCCTAATATACTTAGAATTTAAGTTCCTCAAGTCCACTTAGACTTCTTTTCCAAATCAAATTAGTATTTAAAACATTTTTCAAAGCATGCTTAATTAAACTATTTTTACTTTCTTGAATCCTTGAAATAATTTCATTTGACTTTTAAAATAGTCAACCCTTTTTAAATAATCAAATCATTTAAAACTAAATTATGTTTAAATATAAATATATAAAAACTAACTTATTTATAAATCCTTTAAAATTATGGGAGATTACAATATGCAAAAACTATAATGTCATTTAAAGGCATAAAAGACGTATGAATTCCATTAATAAAGTTTCACCCACTCATCAAAAATTAAATTTGAATCCTTTCTAGTGTAATTGCAAAATTGTAGGCATATTTTTATTGCTTATGTCGGGTAAACGCAAATTTGACTACCACATTGTAAAGTTTTTTGTTTTTTGTTTTGAAAAAGAAGTCGCCAACAAGTCCTTAAATAAAGACTCATAAACCTAATTGAATTTTTGGGAAATTTTAAGGACATCTTAGGGACTTATCCAATGTAGATTTTCCTGTTGTGATTTCATAATTGGTCAATGAACCAAAGATGGAGTTTGGGGGTAAGGGTACAATTATACGAACATGATCAGGGATCAAATTCTTCCATTATTGGCATCTACTTAATACCATTCGTGGCTAGTTTTATGCAAATAACCAACAACACAATATGTTTTAAGCATATAAAAATTAATCTACTTTGATTTGTCAAATAAGCCAAAAAATATTTTTTTCTGAATGTTATTTTGGCAATCAAATTATTGGGATTCTAAATCAATTACCCGTATTATCTTATTACTTTGTTTTGTTTAATAATTATTGACTATTGTGAAAGATTATAAATATAATATTCTCTCCCCATTTTAATAATATAATTTTATTATGAAAGTACTCTAAACAATTGAGAATTCAATTAGTAGATCATATATTTCATAATTATAAGAAATTATATCTACGCATCATAATTGAAAAAGTTGAAAGTATTGGGTTAGACCGTCTGACCCAATACTTTCCGTCGGATGGGCTGAGGAGCTTGGTCTTCGCTCGTCGGTGCTGCAGTTGTTCGAGTTATCTCCCTCCTTCCCTCGAAACTCTCCCTCTCTCCTCCTCACTCTCTGGTTGTTCACGGTCGACGTTGGCGCGGTTGTTGTTGTTGCTCGCCGGTGAAAGGCAATTGTCGTGGAGCTGTTGCTGCTGTCGTGGTTCCCTCCCATGTTCTTGTTCGCTGGTGTTGCTGTTGCCTTAGCTTGTCGTCGTCACCGCTGACGTGTGTTGGTGGTTTGTAGAGTACCAAAAGATCTTTCAGTTGGTGTAAAAATTCTTTCAGCTTGTGTTGTTTTTCTTTCATTTGGTCTTCTGTGTTCTTTCAGTTGGTGTGTAAATTCTTTCAGCTTGTGTCGTTTTTCTTTCATTTGGTCTTCTGTGTTCTTTCAGTTAGTGTGAAATTCTTTCAGCTTGTGTTGTTTTTCTTTCATTTGGTCTTCTGTGTTCTTTCAGTTGGTGTGAAATTCTTTCAGCTTGTGTTGTTTTTCTTTCATTTAGTCTTCTGAACAAAAATTGAAACCAATTGAAATTTTTTTGAAACCAACTAAAAAAAATTTGAAACCAACTAAAAGTCGTCCGACCAAATATTATGGTCGGACGCGTCTGACCCAATACCTTCTATTGAAAAAGAGTGAAAAAAAAGTCCATTATCCAATCAAATAGGCCAACCTCCTTTTTTCCATATAACAGCCCAACTTGACTCCCACTCTCATTCATACAACCTGCGCGCTCGTCTCCTAAGCATTATTTTATAGCGTTTACTCTCTCTTTAACCCCCCTCATTTCTCATTTCTTCTTTTCTTAAAACACCATTGCTAAACCTTTAAGCATCTACCCCAACGTTTTACTCGCTACATCAAACACACATTTTCCATCTTCCTCTTCTCAATCCTTCAACACATCTGTTTTTCCTCATTTTATCTCGATGATCCTCTCACGAATTTCAATGTATCCACTTCTTGTGATTCTTCTTCTCATCATCTCTTGCATGAGCTCGGAATCTTCGCAATTTTCGATCGGATCTCGCTCAATTCTGAGAACGATTAACGATGATACTGGAAGTACTGAACTACATGATGTAGTTGTTGAATTGAATGATTCCAATTTTAAGGATATTCTCCGCAAAATTCCTGCTTCTATTGCTGTCGTTGAATTCTTCGCTCACTGGTTAGTTCTTTCTTACTGTTTCTTTTTTTTTTATTTTTTTAATTTTCTGTTGTAATGTACTGATATTCGAGTCTGTTGACCAATTTTTTATGGGAATTTGAACTGACGATCTCAGTTTGACCCTAATTTTCATGTAGTACTAGTAGGAATGTTTCTTGAAATTGAATGAACTTAGTTTAGGAATCAGGTGATTGAAAAGAAGACGTTTACTCAGGCGCGGTGCCCAACATTAGCATTAATTTTGCTGGTAAATCTTGCATTTGGGCTTGTCTTTCTATACCCTTTGGTTTATTGTAAGAATATTTCTGATTAGGTGATGACTAAAGTATTAGTTTTTCACTCTTGAAAGATTGACTTTCGTTGCTGATCATGTTGAGGATGAGGGATTTGAAATTTGATGTTTCTTACTGTGTAAGTTTCGGAAAGGAATATATAACAGCAGGGGCGGATCCAGGATCCAAAGTCAGGGGTAGCGTAATGTTGCGATAAAGTAAAATTAATGAACCTAAAACATGCAATAATTAACATACATAATGCAAAATTTTCAATCATTCGACTTTCAACATTGCTATCTACTATGCATCACCTATAAGACGTAAACTGAAGTTGCAATATTGAAACTGCAAAAAACAGGTATTTTATGGAAGCCACTTATGGGAGCCACGACCTTGCTAAATTTACATCCAATATTTAAAACAGAATTTGTATCGGATCCAACAATCATCTGATATCACACCTTGATGGTAAGAAAAACTACCATCAAAACATCAAAGAAGTCCAAACAACAAAAGGAGTCCACTAATAGAGCAGGGACTAAACACTGAACATTAGCCATTAAAGCTTGAAGTCTATATCTTTTAATTTAAGCAAAACATCATTTTTCACTCTGAACAAAATTCAACAACTTTACATCATAACATATCATTAATCATGAATCCAACCCAATTCCTAACACCTAACCCAATTCATAACATATCATTGATCATGAATCCAACCCAATTCCTAACACCTAACCCAATTCATAACATATCATTAATCATGAATCCAACCCAATTCATAACATATCATTAATCATGAATCCCACGGCTGCAAAGTCAAGGCTATATATATTATTCATGAATCCAACCCAATTCCTAACACCTTAAACCCCAAGAACACGTATCAGAAATTTGCAGTCTTTTTTACCATACTCTGAACTCAGATAAAATCTCCGAGATAATGCGAAACAAGGGAACACGCAAAAGCAAAAAGTTTATGTAGCTTTTCAACTTAAATTAACCCCCCAAAATGAAATATTCACTATAAATGTTTTCCACAATTACAATAAACTAACAATAATAATCTAATAAATCCTTAACTAACAACTAAAAATTAAAATTCACTAACAATTGAAATTCACCAAACGGCAGAAATGAAATACTAAACCAACAAAGAAGATTCACTAACAATAAAAAAGCAAATCCAGAGTATTGAAATTTGAACCATCAAAGAAAATGAAAAAAAAAAAACTCAGTCGAAGAAGCAAGAGTTGAGTGCAGTCGACGGTAAGTACTTGAACGGCGAAGAAGCAAGAACGTTGAAGAACGAAAACGGCAATTGAAATCAAAGACGTGTTAATCGTGCCGGTAATCGAAGTCGAAGAGGGCAAGAGTTTGAGTGCAGTCCTGGTAAGTACTTAAGTTGAGGCTTTGAGCGCATTCGCCGGTAAGTGAGTTTGAGAGAATGAAAGGAAGCCAACGTACGACGACGAGAGCGACAGAGAGTGAGAGCTGAGAGCAGCGTTTGAGTTTGAGAGAGAGAAAGGAAACGGCGCAGCGTTAGGTTTAGCATTTCTTTTTTGTTTTTTCGAAATTTTCTTTTTTTTTTTTTTTAGAAAAACAGGGGTAGCACGTGTTACCCCTTGTTACTATGTGGCTCCGCCACTGTATAATAGTAAATGCTCGTGTTTCATATTGTGGATTATTAATTTGCTTACCTCATTTACGAAAATTGAGATATTAACAAGTCGAAGCTTCTTTGTGAGGTGGTTTGATTTTGCACAAATCTCATTATACTTTATGCATATACGATAACCCATGTTTATGTAGCCTCTTTGGGTGCGAAAAATGGGAGAGTATAAACTGTCAACCAAAGCAAAAGGGGTTCTTCCAGATAGAGTGTAGAAGAAGAGGTTATCCAACTTGAAAAATATAAAGATTTCTTAATGCTTAAGAGGAAGCAAAGTACTACAGTCATTTGGATTTTGAATATTATTAGTATTTTAGTGAATTTGTCTCAATTGGTTGAAGAGAGTTCAAGGCAGTCTAATTATAGGGCTTCAGTCTATACCACTGAGTATTCCTAGATTTGATTTCGATTTTTCTGGATGACAGACTGAGACATTATGCTTTAAGATGGTGTCTATGTTTACATAAAGCTATGAAGATACCATTGCCACCTTGCTTTGAAGGTAAGACGCTTTAGACAACGCCACAAGAACATCAAATCTCTTCTATCTGTACCTGTGGGATGTCATAATAGATGTCTGATTCAATTGCTGAAGAACTGCATATTTGTTTCTTATCCTAGAGTTCAAAAATTGGGTATTATTTATATCTGTATTTTTCTACCATGGTTTCTCTTCTCTGAAGTTTTAAAGTCCTCTGTGATCTAAAAGTGCAGATTTAATGTAGGAAGAATTGTCTGTTTTGATTTGCCTCAAAGTCTTGGACATCAAGTTCTTGTCTCTCTAATCTTTATGTTCGGGCTCACAACAATCCACCTTTTTTCCCTTGTCCTTTTCACTTTCCTTAATCTCTATACCAAAGTCCACTTGTATTTTTTAAGGGACACAGGAGTATCTGAAAGGCAGTTGTTGCTTGGGATAGGGTAGTCTGACCAAAATCTGGTGGAAGCTCAACATACTTGATAGCACACACGCCTTGGTTTTAGATGCATAAAGGTGCTAGCCTTTTCACCTTCTTTAAGCTTCTGCACCACAGAGTGCCTTGTACTTTTTGAAACCAAGTGGATATCGTATAAAAAAAAATGAATGTGATTTATGGAATTTTCTGAGCTGGTCACTTGGCTGGGTGAAGGGGGGGGGGGGTTTCCCACCTATCCCTAGGAAGACTTTTTATAATTAGATGGAATCAGGGAACAAAAACTCGGCCGTTCCGTTCTGGAACGGCCGCTTTGTAACGGATTTCAGAGAGGCCGTTCCGTTAAATACCGTTCTAGAACGGTGATTTGGAATTCACACCAAACTCGGCGCGATGGCGTTACGTAACGGTGTAACGGCGTTCCAGAACCGTTACAATCACGTAACGTCCGTTATTTGAAGAAGACCAGTTCTTTTGGTCGAGGAAGAAGAAGAGCCAACGCAAGATCTATAGATCTGAGTTAAAATTTGAAAGTAAAACATGTCTTTTTATTAAAATTAAAGCTTACCGAGGATGTAGAACTCAAATTCGAGTAAAACCCTCCTCTAATTTCATTAGGTTACTGCTAATCGAACACTAAATTGCAAACCCTAATTTCGAAAAAACCCTAATATGCATTGGGATGCAACGCTGCTTCTTCGGTCATGGCAGAGAAGGTCGACGAGTCATCTTCGGCGGCTTCTAGACTGTAGCTTCCGGTGGTTGGCTTGTTTGCAGGTTAGTGCTTGCTGGTTTTCTTTCTTTTATACCGATCATCTTCTTCTTTTCTCTCTCTTCTTTTCTCTCTTCTCTTTTTCTTTTTTATTTTGTGACTGCCAGTCACGTGAAAATTGCAATTCATATAGGAACTCTTTCTCTCTCTTCTTTTCATCCCTTTTTATTTTTTCTTTCCCTTTTAGTTTTTATTCCCTCACGTGGAATCACCCAATTTTCATCCTTTTTTAATTTTTTTTTAATGACAATCTTACACATAAGTATGTTCAAATATCATCATAGTACCTCAAATATTGTATTTATAAGAGTTCTGGACATAATATGATATAGAAAGTAAAATAGAAGAAAAAAAAGTTTAAATGTCACTTGTGTGATTTTTTTTTAAAATTCACGCCGCGACGGCCGCGAAACGTTCTATTTCCCCGTTACAAGCCGTTCCCGCGATAACGCGACCGTTCCCGCGAACGCGACCGCGACCGCGTTTTTTTTCTATGGATGGAATCCTAAGCATTGCTTATTTTGTGGCTGGCTTTTCACTAAAAAAAGCATGGTTGTAGGTGCAAATCGTGTCAGAATTCTGTTAAGGTCCTGACCAATTGTGAGGAAGTGACGAGTTTCAAGTAGGGACTCCTAGAACACAGCTTAATCCCAACCAATTGATTCTTAGGAAAATTTGACCACGAGAAAGCAATACAATTCCTGTTATGGTAATATATATGCTTTAACCCTTTCACCCTCCTGTGATAAAAGGAGAAATCAGGGTTGTAAGGGTATCTTGGTGAAAGTTTCCTACATTTCTTTGTTTCTCTGAAGCATTGGGGACAAAACACTTTTAAGAATTTGATGCCTATATGACTGTATCTGATGTCACTGTAGCTATATGGATGCTTCTTCTGTTTCTAAACACATGCAATATTTTCAACCTACAAGCTATCCAATGCACTACTTTGTTCCTTAATATCTTTAATTGTGTATAAGTAAAAATTATAAAAAGTTGATATTATGAAAGTATGCATTGAGACGAATCAAATAAGACCACACCTGGCTATTTTTTTAAATACATTTGTGAGAGATATAGGATAAGGTTGGTAGATGAATTATAGTTACTATGCAAATGTTGCATGTCTGTAGAAATGGAGGAATTACTTTCTAGTCCTTAGGCTACGCTGATCAATGTTATCATATGCTAACTCTCTAAATGCACGATGTGATTTGACAGGTGCCCTGCATGCAGAAACTATAAGGTAGTGTTAAGTGTATTAGTTTATTGCAAATGATGCTTCCTCAAGCATAGCCAACTCTGTGATGCTGTGAAATTGTTTTCATGCAGCCCCAGTATGAAAAGGTTGCAAGAATTTTTAATGGGCCTAATGCAGCACATCCAGGAATAATATTGATGGCAAGGGTAGATTGTGCCTTAAAGGTATTGCTGCTTTGCTCCCTTGTTACCTATATGCTCCCAGTGACTGTAACACATATCTTGTGCACTTCGTGAGAATGTGGGTCTTTATTTCCTCATGACTATCTCAGTCTTATAAAATTGACTGATGAGGGGGATTGGGGAATGAAAAGAACCTAACAGAAGATGTTTTCTGGTAATTAGATACATAGATATCAGTAATCAGGCTGAGTTCTATTCTTTCAAGCTGAGAAATACTTATGCATCATACGACATGTTGGTAAAATGATGATGTGGCACTCATATAATCTAACTCGATAATATTGTCTCTATACTGCTTCAGTGTTGTACTCAAAGAGTGTTATGCTAAGGATTAAATCATCTATTGGTGTCATCTGAACTATGTCAAACAGTTGTTGCAATATTGTAATTCCAACTTCCAATACCTGATCATACGTAGCATGCTCTGGCTCCTTATTTTTTTTGCTTTTCATTTTTGCTCTCTTCTTTCCTTTATATTTTTTCTTGTTTTCTCTTTTTTTTTATCTGGGGTGAGCTGTCTAGTTTGGTTATCTGATTGCTGTATTCAGCATATTGCAGTGGTGAGAGTGATCAATGGAACTTTGTTCAGAAATCTCCAACTACTTGCGACCATAGTCTTTCATTCTCTTGTTAGCATCAACATTTTTAAAATTTGTAATCACTTAAAATGATTGGTGTGTATCCTTTGAAATTTTTTATTGATTATTCCTATATCTTCACTTTTTTTGGCAGCACAGATAAATGCTAAACTCTGTGATAGGTTTTCAGTGGATCGGTATCCTCTGCTTCTTTGGGGTAAGCCTGGTAAGTTTGCATCTGCTGCTGGTTGGGATGGAAAAGATGGTGAAATAATGTCAATCAAGGATGGGCGCACAGCTGAACGCTTGCTTGATTGGTTTAATAAGAAAATGAACAGGTACAGACTGTTTTATCTTATGGCACCTGATAACTTAGAAGCAAGATGTTTTCATATACTTTCTGAATTTGTATGAAAGAAAGTATCACGGAACCTGGACAATGATGTATTATACCCTCTTATAGGGTTCTGTGCGATAGACTTGTTTCCTTTATATGCTTTGCTTTTTAGCGTTGGAATTGGGTTAGCAATTTTTTTCTATAGTGCTGGTGCAAAGATCTTTGGTATATTAGTTGATGTACGCAAAAGGACATTCACCCTTTTTCTGTCTGATCATACCTCTTTCTCTCG
The DNA here is from genome assembly GCF_026745355.1 of Beta vulgaris subsp. vulgaris. Taxonomy (NCBI): domain Eukaryota; kingdom Viridiplantae; phylum Streptophyta; class Magnoliopsida; order Caryophyllales; family Amaranthaceae; genus Beta; species Beta vulgaris. The sequence continues at coordinate 37,865,718 of NC_079207.1, read as the reverse complement.
TTGGGATTTTGTTGATAGACTTGCTTATTGCGCACGTGCGTGTGTAAATATATGCTAGATAGTGGACAAGGAAAGAATCAAGAAAGAACAGGGAGATTAAGCTTTCAGGGATATATAAAGTAGAAAGAAATAAGATTTATTTGGAAAATTTCAAAGAAAATGGTCAAGGAGGAAATTGTCGGGGAAGTCTCATTAAATTGTCGGTTATCAATTGCAATAACAGGTCAAACTGTAAAACTATAGGATAGGTAATCTACTTGTAAACTGTATTAGAATGGGATTTAAAGATTCTATGTATAAGAATGAAATCTGATCTTGCTAAATCGTAAATGTCTTTGTCCTTTAATCATCTTATAAGCATATTGCTGTAAACCAAGTAATTAAGCAAGAAATGCACAACAGATTATTACCAAAGCAGATAAGTTGTAGTTGTAATGCTAAACTAAGTCTATGAATAATAATTCCAACCCTTACATTCGAGAGATAAGGGAGGAGGTTTTATTTTGCTGACATGTGTAGATATATTTGGTGATATCTCTCCTTATGCCTTTAGAAAACCAGTAACTAGCAAGTCTCTGGTAGGTCTTCTGTTCTCCAGAGTTTCCTTCAATGGAGGGTGTTGTTATACTCATGGAGGAGGGTAGCCACAAAGGGGGGAGACTCGGGAAGGACAATTCTGCCTTTGTATAATAGGTGACCTTGCTGCAAACTGTAACCCTTGGGATGGGGTTTGCTTTTGATATGAAATGGTAGTCGTTATATAGAATTCTAGTTCTGTTAGGATTCTATGTAAATTAGGGTTTTAATTTCAGCATTATTTTAATTAAGTGTTTAAGTGATAAAGGAATCCTATTATACTTAGGAGTCTAATTCCTTATCAAAGTCTAATTAGGAGTCTTAATAGGCGTGTGATATATAGATGATTATTTATCTTGATCCTTAAGATAAAGATAGATAAGATTAGGTTTATCTTTTAAGCTTTACTAGTCATAATAGGTTTAGGAAAACTTGTACTATATAATGAGTTTTTCGACCATCAATAAGAGTTAGAGTAATTTTGAGTTAATTCTTGTTTTAGGAGAGAATCCACCAAGTTTCAGGAGTGAATCCAAAAACCCTAGTTGAACTTTGAGTCGAAATACGCCTAAGTTCTTCATATCCGGTTACTAATTGAGTTATTGCGACGAAATACGCTAGTATACTCAAGGTTACATTAAAGAAACAAATAAAAATCCAACCTTTCATAAAGAAAAGCCACTAAACTACATAAAAGAGCCCAACTCTAGTGAATCTTACATAAAGAATCACATCAAGTGGTGTGGCTGCTGCTACTTCACCCCACTATCCGTCGCTGCTACCTCGCACATCACAGCGCTCACTACTGCCCGCACATCCCGCCTCGCCTTCGTCTGCTGCTCGCAAGTCTCGCATAAATCCATCGCCAAGCCTCGCCAACCCAGCACACGCCCAACCCGACGAACAAAATTCCCACACTATGCCTGACGACATTGCCTCCTTGCACGCTGCCATTCAGGCTACCAATGACCAAGTGCAACAACTTGTTGCCCAGATGGCTGCTATGTCCACGCGATTCACCACCTTTGAGCGTGACATAAAATTTTCCCGCCCACCTCCCCATCAACCTCGACGTGAGGATGATTTACGGTTGGCTGACCTACCAACCTTTGATGGCGACCTCGATCCCGAAGCATATTTGGAGTGGGAAAGCAGATTGGATAGGTTCTTTGACCACAAGAATTTGAGTGATGGCTCTCGGTTTTCATATGCCATCCTCAAGCTAGCTAAATATGCGTCCCTATGGTATGAATCTACTCGCACAAGACGTGCTCGTGAAGAAAAACCTCCTATTGATTGTTGGTCCTCTCTAAAAGTGAAGATGCGAAAACGATTTGTTCCAAGGACCTACCGCCAAGAACTCTTTGTGCGCATCAATGCCTTGCGCCAATCCACCATGACTGTCGAACAATATATCAAGGAGTATGAACGCCTCCATATGGCGTGTGATGTTAAAGAGGAGGATGAACAGAAAATTGCGCGCTTCCTTGTTGGTTTGCATCGTTCCATCGCCTATTTGGTGGAATTACACTCCTATGCGACGTTTGATGATGTTTGTGTTCTAGCGTCCAAAGTTGAACGCCAACAATCCAAGCGCACCCCTTGGTTTAACCCTCCTGCCACCTCGACGGATACTACGCCCAGCCCACCTTCGAGTGAAAAGGCCTCACTTGACTCGTCGAGTGCGCCACCCAAGCCTGCCGCACCATCCTCGAATGCATCTCCTACGATCTCTGCTGCTAATGCCACGCTTAGGTCCAAGAAAACGCAATGTTTTCGTTGCCAAGGACTCAGACATATAGCTAAGCATTGCCCTAACACCATTCTCACCACCCGTGAAGAATTGGTCCTCTATTTGGCCGAAGAAGTGCACAATCCTCCTGCTTCTATGGATGAGGATGATTTTTGGTCGAACCAACCTATATGTGAACCAGAACAAGAGCATCCTTCATTACTCATTCGTCGCTCTTTGTTATCTTCTAGCCATGATGATTCTGTGGATGAGCAACGTACAAACTTATTCCATTCCAACTATATCATCAAGGGTAAAGTTTGTCCTTTTATTATAGATAGTGGTTCATGTACTAACGTTTGTGATGTGTCTATGGCTGAAGCATCAAATCTGCAAACGCGCAAGCATCCACATCCCTATAAACTCAGCTGGTTAAATGATGATGGCATTTGGGTATGTAAACAAGCTTTAGTTGGTTTTCGTGTAGGTGAATACATGGATCAACTATGGTGTGATGCTTTACCCATGACTGCATGCTCATTATTATTAGGAAGACCATAGCAAAGTGATCGACATGTGATGCATAATGGGAAAACTAATGCATACTCAGTTTTAATGGGGATAAACGCATGATCTTGCAATCTTTACCACCTAAATCTAGGCGCCCCAAGGAGAAGGAGACGGATATCCAAGAAAAAGCTCATGTATGCATAAGTTCATGTCATCATGAAGTTCTAAAAACTGCACAAAACAAGAAGGAAGGGAGACAACAAGTTCTACAATTACGCCAAGGTTCTAAGATGGACTTAGGAGACAAATTATGGTTGTCACTTGCTGCTCAAAAACTTCATGTGAATCATAAGGATGGAGAGCCTATGGATGAAGGACCATTTGAAATTGTGGAAAAGATAGGCTATGAAACATTCAAAGTGCTGCTAGGAAATGGCATATGTGCAACATTTCCTTCCTGTGATTTGGTACCATGCTTTCCAGACTAAAACTTGTGGTCAAGTTTTTTTCTAGAGGGGGAGTTTGATATGAAATGGTAGTCGTTATATAGAATTCTAGTTCTGTTAGGATTCTATGTAAATTAGGGTTTTAATTTCAGCATTATTTTAATTAAGTGTTTAAGTGATAAAGGAATCCTATTATACTTAGGAGTCTAATTCCTTATCAAAGTCGAATTAGGAGTCTTAATAGGCGTGTGATATATAGATGATTATTTATCTTGATCCTTAAGATAAAGATAGATAAGATTAGGTTTATCTTTTAAGCTTTACTAGTCATAATAGGTTTAGGAAAACTTGTACTATATAATGAGTTTTTCGGCCATCAATAAGAGTTGGAGTAATTTTGAGTTAATTCTTGTTTTAGGAGAGAATCCACCAAGTTTCAGGAGTGAATCCAAAAACCCTAGTTGAACTTTGAGTCGAAATACGCCTAAGTTCTTCATATCCGGTTACTAATTGAGTTATTGCGACGAAATACGCCAGTATACTCAAGGTTACATTAAAGAAACAAATAAAAATCCAACCTTTCATAAAGAAAAGCCACTAAACTACATAAAAGAGCCCAACTCTAGTGAATCTTACATAAAGAATCACATCAGCTTTGGTCTGTGGTTTAAGTGAGCTGGGAGATGAAGGGGTCAATGGTTTAGGTGAGCATGGATATGTGACAGGTAGTGATGATAATAGCACTTAACTCAGAGGTGGCAGTGTCTTGTCTAGATAAAGCATCTGCTGCCACTATATTGCTACTGCCAGCCGATGTCAAAAGTAACCCCGATAATCTTATTTACCTGCCTTAGTTTTACAAAGCGCACCCAAGGCGCCAGGCGAGTAGAGGCGCGAGCCAAAACGCATCCGCCAAGTCAGGCGAAGCGCACGACGAGAGGCGAAGCCAGACGCGTGCTTTTTGATGCCTTTGGGTGAGGCGCAGGCGCAGCGAGGCACACACTTTTAGGTGAGAGGCGCAGAAATGTAGATACTGGTTGTATTCAAAGAAGAAGAGGAAGAAAATCTTACTTAAATGCTACCTTAGCTTTCATACACAGATTTCTAGCAAAAGCCCTCACCTAATTGCATGAAATATCTCAAATTTCAACTAAAAATCAGAAGCCCTAATTTGAGGAAAAAACCCTAATTTGCGAAATTGAAATTTGTGTTGAATTGAGTGGTCGTCGCTGGTGAACAGATATGAGGTAAGTTCTCTTTGATGTTCTCTCTCTCTTCTCTTTCTTCTGTTCTTTTCTTCTTCTCTAAAAGCTTCTCTCCTTCTTGATGGTGGTGGTCTGGTGGAACTGTCGAGGCTTTCACCCTTTTTTTTGTCTCTCCTCTTTACCAGATTTTATCTTTTGTTTTTTGCCCTTTATGACTGAAGTTGTTCAGTCACGTGACTATTTTTTTTTTCTTTTAGCTTTTTTCTTTTCCCCTATCTTCTCCTTTTCTAGTCCTTCTGTTCTGCCTTCTTTTTTTTTCCTTGAAATGTCAAATCACTGATTTTTGTTCTTCTTATCCTAAGGTTGTTTTTTTAAAAACAAGCAACTTAATTTCATTGATATACTGTAATTAAGCAATCATAAATCTACAATAGCGACTAAAGAATATGGACAATAGCTTATATATATTTTTTATTATAACAGCTTATATATTTTAATTTTTTATATTCTTTTGATTATGTAATGTGTTCTATTATGGATTATTAAGGATTTTGGTACCAAAGGTGCGCCTCGTCTACGAGATGTGCGCGTCTTCCCTTGCGCCTCCCATCTCATTGCGCTTTGCGCCTCGGTGCACCTTGCGCCTTTTAAAACTAAGTTACCCACATCTGATATTCAAGACCAATCTCTATTTACTCCATGACAAATTTAAACCTTTGTTGATCTGTTTTTATCAAGAACCTCAGGTAATGTTTCCACTTAAGAACAACAAGCACTATAGCCATGAGTTCTTTTTCGTAGATTGACTTCAATCTAGCTCTTGGACCGAGTGTTTGACTGAAGTATGCAAGAGGGTGGTTGTCTTGAGTGAGTACAACACCATGCCCAAAGCTAGAAGCATTTGTTTCTACTTTAAACAACTCGGTAAAATTAGGGAGTACCAACATGGGCACTGTTGTCATGGCCAATATTAAAGCTTCAAAGGCCTTAGTTCCTTCTTCAGAAGAAGTTATCTCTCTTGAGCGGCCACAAATTTTTGTAATACCATGTTAAGCGTAGAATAATCTTCAGGTTGTGTGGTAAGGGCCAATTGAGTTTTGTCTCTTGCAGAAATAATATGGCTAAAATATGCAATTTTGAGTTTCCCAAATTCACATTTGTGGGGGTCAGCAAAGAGTTGGTGTTTTTGGAGTTGGGCTAGGACAAGGGAAATATGTTTTATGGGGAGTTCGGAGAGGGGGTTATATATGAGGTATGGAAGAAGGCGAGCACAAACTTGCAGAGAAAGGGTTAATGACCTTATTCATGAGGCATGGAAGGTTGCTGGAGCATTGGTGAGGCCAAATGGTATTACAAGGAACTCATAATGGCCATGATGTGTACTTAAGGCTTTTTGGGTTCATCTCCCTTTTTCATGTGGTGATGACTAGGTTTAAGTTCAAGCTTAGTGAAAATGGTGGCACCCTCGAGTTCATCCAACAACCCGTCTATCACTGGGATAGGTATTCATTAGGAAAGGTAGCCTTGTTAATGGTACTATAATAAATGCAAAACCGCCATGAGCGGTCTTTCTTTTTGACCAATAAAACCGGCTTGAAAAAGGACTAAAAGAGGGTCTAATAATGCCTGCTTGTATCATGTCCTCAATGAGACACTCAATCTCATAGTGTTGTATGTGGGGGAATGTATACGGCCTCAGGCTAATGGGGTCTGTGCCTTCTTTCAGTAGGATGAGGTGCTCCCTAAGAAGGGAAAGGCCATTAGGAGGGGAGAAAATAGAGTGATGGGACTGTATGGTGGGGTGTAAGAGGGGTGGGGGGGGGAGAAGACACTGGTTCAGTGTTTGGGTTGGTGGGGTTAAGTGTCACTTGTTTGTTCAATTCAACTAAAAATCCACCTCCCTCTTTGATCAATGTCCTCATCATAGCTTTGAGGGAGATTAAAGACCTGCCTAAAGCAGGATTCCCTCTCCATATTTCGGACTCATTCCTAACCTGAAGTTTTGACGACAGACGAACTGAGTCTTCCAACTAGCGGACATTGTCCCCCAATTTTTCAACCATTGAATCCCCATTTTTCCAACCATTGAATCCTCAATATAATGTTAGAGTTACCTAGATTAAGTTGAATGTAATTTTCAACTACATCAATACCTTGTAAATGGAGGAGGATCGATTTTGCATTCCCCTTGCCTGTGTATGGTGCCCAAGGTGACTCCGAAATCTTGGTTGGACTAAGTGTTACTCCGACACTTTCATTTACCTTAAAAAGGGGGTTGTGTCGTGTCCGACACGACACTTTACTTCGATACTTCGATACTTCATTTTAAACTAAAAACTTGACTTTTTCTAGAAAATAGCCGAGTCGGACACTTGGACACCCGTATTCGAGTAGTCACTCAATCCGTATATGAGTAACATAGGTTGGACTGATTGGGACCGACAACTTCTTCACGGTGGCGAGCGAGAAAGTTATAGGTGGCACGTGGGTTAACCATGACCACCACATCATAACTGTTGGCCTGCCCCCGCATCTTGACTGTCTTGGGGGTGTCTCTTACAAGTACGGAATTAAGAGAAATCTTGTCCGAGCTGTGTCTACAATCTCCTCCTATGAGTGAGAGTTCTTGTGCCTCCTCATCCTTATTGTAGTGGTGAGTAGAACATTCAGTTCCCTTTGCTTACCTTGATGTCTAACATTCGACTTTTCCGCATTAGAAGCATAAGCTGTTGGCCCGCTTCTTTCGGAGCTCTTGCTCGTTTAATTGTCGAATCTCTCCGATGGGTTTAACAATCGGTATTGGTGAGTTTCTAGGTGTGTTCGAAGAAGAAGCTTCGCATGTGGTGGAAAAGGGGGGTGGGTGTGGGCTGTGGAGTACGTGTTTGGGGTTTGTGGGGCTTTTTGGGAAACAAGAGGTTGGGTTAATTAAGCTAAATTATGTTACATCTAATAACCTCTAATACATGTAAAAATAATTGTTCAAAAAGTTCCTCTAAACAAAAATTTGACATAATCTATATTTAGCCAATCTTCTAAATAGTGCAACAATGTAATTTCAAAGTAACTAAATAAAGAGTGTTGGCTGTGTTTTTTACTTTTTTTTTTAGAAAAAATTGATAAAGTTGAGTTTGTATGATTGTTCATGATAATAGAAGGAGAAGGGAGTTAGAGATAGCTACCGTGAAATTAGGGTGTTGGTGTTTTTTCCTTTTTTATTTTTTAGAAAGTTAATAAATATGAATTTTTTATGGAGGGCATTTTTGCAACTTTACATGGACACCAAGTCCTCGAGAGTTCCTTTATAGCATAGAGCTCTGTATACTGTAGCAGTTGGCCACTCAAAAGAGCAGATTGATTAAAATGGTGAATTGGAGGTATTCTGATATGTATGTCAACTGTCAATTACAAAATGTATGTCCGTGTTACAAAAGCCTAGAATACAATTTTAACTTCTATTTGAGGTCAAATGTGCTAATTATTCTATGTTGTCTTTGAAGAATATTGTAGAAGTTAAAGATGGGTGTTATGCTAGTTTTTGAACAGTGATGTTGCATTGGAGGTTATGTTTTATGTTTTGATCCCAATTCCCATTTTTTCTTAATAAGAAAATTTAATAGCTTCAAATATCTCAGTATGTTAGAAGCTGCTCCTATACCCTGAACCAGGGAAGAAAAACTCGGCCGTTCCATTCTAGAACGGGCGCTTTGTAACGGGTTTGAGAGTTGCCGTTCCGAGAAAACCCGTTCTAGAACGGTGGAAGGAAATTCACACCAAACTCGGCCGTTTTGCTGTTATGTAACGGATTTGCGGCGTTCTAGAACGGTTTTTTGGCTGCTTTGTGTTAAAACGCGAGGCAAAGAAGGAAAAAGGAGAACAAAAGCATAAATCGGACTAAAAAATTTCTCGAATTAAATCTTACCATGCTTCTTCATGCTCTAATTCGACACAAAACCCTCAAGTAATTACATTTAATTACTTCAAATTGCAGTCTAAAATGGAAACCCTAATTTTAAAGAAACCCTAATTTTTAAAGAAACCCTAATATGCGTATGGGAGGAATGATGGCCCCTGCTTCACCGGTCACGACAGATTATGCCGGCGATATACCTTTAGATGCTTCTGGCATCGTAGCCGCCGGTGGACGCCGGCCGTTGTTGAAGCAGGTTACTTCTCTTTTATGGATCTGATGATTCTTCTTCTTTTCTCTCTCTTCTTTCTTCTCTTTTTCATTTTATTTTGTGACTGCTAGTCACGTGAGAACTGAGATAAAATATCTCGCTCGTTCTCCACTTCTCTGTCTTCTTTTCTTCCTTTTTTTATTTTTTTTATTCCCTTTTTCTTTTTTTGTCCCCTATTTTTATTCTCTTTTTCTTTTTATTCCCACACTCAGTCACACCTTTACTATTGCACCAAAAAAAACATGAGTAATTTCCATCAAAAGTACCCCAAATGTTGTATTGATATTTTAAACGCTGCTTATGTGAATTTTTTCACAAAATTCACACCGCGACGACCGCAGAACGTTCTATTTGGCCGTTAGGGGCCGTTCCCGTGAAAACGCGACCGTTACCGAGTGTGCGACCGCGACCGTGTTTTTTTTTCCCTGCCCGGAACACTAGGACCAGACACATAAGGCCACAACGTGGTGAACAACTAGCCTAAGTCCATTTGTTGCATGAGAAGACATCCCCCTTTGAAAGAAAAAATTCTTCACATAGAATTCAGGATTCTGCATTTGGTACTCTTTTATATTGGAAAGTTTGTCGGAGTCAACCTTATCAAATACTCTTTTGTCTTAAACTACCTTGTAAGAAAAGGTTGCCACTTGCCAGGGCCCAGAAACTACCTTTTATGACACTTTGGTGGAAATAGGTACCACCACTGGAATGTTGACCAGGTATACTGGTACTGGCTAATTTTTTCCATCTTCCTCTTCTTTTTCACTCCTTTTCCTTTCTTTTTTCATTTCCTTTGTAGGGTTGTGAAGCACCCATAAACTACCCTCCCTACTACCACACCCTCCACTATTCATGCTGGAGTTGGGAAACGCCTGTCATCTCCCTCTATTTGCTGTTTTTATTCCACTGAATAATAATCGGCCCCTTCCTGAAAGTAGGGAATAATACATAAATGTGGATTGTAGGAAGTACAATTTCTTCGCCATTTGATATGCATGAGGTTGAGAATATTTTTAATAAACTTTTTTAGAGCTCCTTGATTACATTACTTGATTGATCATCTCATCCAATGTTTTTCAGGATTGCGATTCTACTTTGGATCGTGAGGGGGGTTTAATGAATAACATAAGTCAGAGCTTCCTCCAACTATATAAGAGGATTTCGATCCTCACCTATAGCAAAAGAGATTCTCACTCCCCCCTAATCCTAGGAATCTAGGATAGTAAGGATCCTACACATTTTGAAAAATTAAGTCAGTTTTAGCTAACCTGCTTGTACCTTTCTCATACTTGGAAGTAAAATGATTCTAAAGCCTTATCATTTATTTAAAATAGTTGATATTGCATAATCTAAAGACCCAAACATACAATAACAATCGTCCAGGATAGTAAGGATCCTACATATTTTGAAAAATTGTCAGTTTTAGCTAAACTGCTTGTACCTTTCTCATACTTGAAGTAAAATGATGCTAAAAACTTATCATTTATTTAAAATAGTTGATATTGCATAATCTAAAGACCCAAACATACAATAACAATTGTCCAGAAAAAACAAATAATGAACATGTTAATGATACAAAGAAATCCTAATTAAAGTTCTTACAAATTATAATACAAATATGATAGTAAATCATCATAACTAAATTTTGATCATCCACACCATCATTTCCGGTATTAGCGCCTGAGTTTCCCGTTCTCATTTGGTATAGGGTAATATCTTCTTCCCCATCACCAATATCATCATTACCAAATATTATCTCCAAATCCTCATCCTCAAAATCATTTGAACCTTGAGATATTGCCGTAACCTCACCATCAAATTTTCATCACTGAACTCATGAATTTCAATGTTCTCTGCCGATCACGTTAAAAAAAAGGTTACAAACTTATAATGGCAAACTGACAATGTAAGGATAAGGAGGGAGGAAAAACAAAGAACAAACATACCTTGATCACCCCTTTCGTTCTCTCTTTGTGCTTCCTCTCGAGCATCTCTCCTAGCTGCTCTGTCAAGGACGTTCAGCCCTGTCTCATCACACGGAAGGAGAGGTTTATCTCTCTCTGCTATCTACTCATCATCAGATGGTAGATCATCTAAAACTATTGTTTCTTGAATCACAGGTCATTTTTGTTGTTTCTTCTTCAATCTCAGGTCATACATAACATAAACCAAGTCATTCATCTTTTGTTGAGGCAAACAATTTCGTTTCTTAGTATGAACCTGTTGCAATAGATGAAAGTCATGACCAGATACACTCGTACACCTATATATGAGAACTTGATAAGTAAAAGCTAGTACTTTTACCATCTCAAATGCACTTTAATTACGTTAACTACCAGAGTAGCTGCAAGTTGGACTTAGAATTCTCATGGCAAACTTTTCTTTAGTTTGGGGAATTCGTCCCCATAGGAATCCCACCAATCAGCTTCAAACATAAATGTAAAGTCATGTAAGATTAATGACTGAGTGTACTAATTGAGTATTCACTGAGTGTAATAAACAAAACCTGGACTCTTTTTAGGTATAGTCATTGCTGCAGTAGGCAACCCAAAATGCCCCTTGCATTGTTGAAAGCATCTATTTGGAGATCAATAAGCATTGTGTCAGTGGGGTCAATGACCATTCTTTGCAAACAAGTCTACAACTCAATTTTAATGTCTGCATTAGCATTGAAATGTGGACTATACTGGAATCGAGGATTGAGAAGATACACAGCAGCATCTAGTGGTCTGTGCATCTGAGCTTCCCAACGTTGTCAACAATATCACATATAGGTTTATAGCTAAATTTAAGGAGTTTGCACACAAACAACCCAACTTAGTATATAAATGACAGTACATAAGTATGAAGAATAGAGAGAACTAGTGGAAAACTTGCTTAATTTCATCGGTCGTATTGGGCTTTGGTGGTATTTATCATGCACTTCTGGCCCTGAGACTCTTGAAGAATCTTTTCTAGTTCATCGGTTATGTGTGGAAAGATAGAAATAAAATTACCATAATTTTGGTTTCTTTCAACATTGTTGAAATATTAGATGATTCAATCTTTTGCTTGTGTCAGAGCTTGGTAAATGAACCCCACAGGTTTCTTGTCTGAATCGAATGGATAAAGCTGCTTTCAAACATGTGGTCAGACCTTTCCAGAACTCATGAGTATCTAAAATAATCCTCTAAACCTTTTTTCCTTCAACTGAATTCACAAACTTGTTCTTCCACTTGTTGGGTGCAAACAATGCCAACAATGGACCCTTTTGCTCATTTAGACTCCGTAATGTAAGGTACGAAGTAACGAATCGGGTGACAACAGGTCTAGTTAGTTCTCTCCCTTGTATAAATTCTTTCATCCATGTTTGTAGTAATACTATAGAGTATATGTAAATTGTTACCTTTCTTGCCTTCAAAATTGTCTCACCATGAATTTTAACTTTCTTATCTAGATCCTCTATCATCAAATTGGTGTCCACAATATTCTGCCTCTATTCTCCATCAGTTTCTCTCCAGCGGCAGTTTAGTTTGCAGCATTGTTGGTGACAAATTGAACTTACCAACCTTCTCTACGACTACATCCAACATCTTAAGAACCTTATCACTAGTCTTTGAGACCACTGATATGTCAATGGATGACAAGAAAACAGTGCTGTAGAGCTATTCACCAAGAAGTTACAAATAGAACGCTATGTGCCTCTCACTCCAAGTCCAACCATCCGACATAATAGTACAACCTGTTTTTTCCCATTCTTCCTAATACTCCTCGAGCATATCCATTACATTACTCACTTATTTATTTGAAAATTCACTCTAATTTCATGGTAATTTAAGTCCTATGCCAAACTTAGCAACCTTTTTCAACCATATTCACAAATTCAGGATTATTGCCCGCAAAACGAGCAATTTGTTTGATCGTTTCTAATTAAGAGTGGTCTCATAGATGTTTCCCTAGTTACAAAACAATCCATACTCCCCTTCCCCCTTTGACTACAACCATATGGTCTAGAGACCTCATACGCATATTCTTCCTCACCAATGTCATTAAACTTCTTTTTCTTTTTAACTGACTCCTCTTCATTAGCCCTCATTAGCCCTGAATGAGGTTAGAGATTAACGTCATCCGGAGTTTGCAAGCAAGGTGCCACATTATTCCTAAAGATGTTTTAGCCTAAAGATGCCACCATACATTATTTACACTTCACTTTCCTAGAGTCACTATTTAGCTCAGTTCCGTGCTCCCAACCCAGATAGTCCTACTTCTAGAAACATTTTTTCTCTTTTTTTTTTCCAAGATGAAGTTTACATTTTCTAAGCACACAAACAAACTAAAATAATCAAAATACATAATTTAATAAACTATATAGTTTAATAAACTATATAGTTTAATAAACTATATAGTTTAATAAACTATATAGTTTAATAAATTGAAACAAGCTAATAAAAAAAGTTGAAATAAATACATCTTTTTATTTTATTTCGATAAGAGTCAACTCAGCGGTTCTAAAGAACAAACAAACCAAATAAATAATTTAATAAACTAGATAGTTTAATAAATTATTAATATTCAATCTTCATTCAATAGTATATAAATTTAGTAGGGCTGTACGGACTTCAATCGTAGACCTTCTCGGTAAAACAAATCAAACTTATTATTCTCAAAATGATATGAAAAAAAAGGAAAAAGAAATCGGCAGAAGAGAAAATATATAGCAACAAAATTCAGCTCAGTAGCTCACAAAAATCACCACACAACCAAATCGACAAGTAGAAAGGAAAAGTAATTGAAAAAGGAAAAAGATGCTGGAGAGAAAATTCATAATTGAACTTACCAATCACCACATATTAAAGAAAGCAACAAGTGTGGTTAGTACGATTATAAGGAGCAAGCGTGGTGGAGGTGAGTGCACAGATGATAGAATTTGGAGAAGACGATGTAGGGGTTTATTGTTTGGGCTTTATTTCACGCTATTTGGGTGAATTACTTTGGTGGGCTGGTCTTATCTTAGATGTTTGGGCCACATAATACTTCTAAAATGAAAGCAATCTATTCATTGCAATAAACATTAGGATCTTTAGAATCGCATGAGGATCGCAATTCCACCGATCTTGATGTGATCCTAATACGATCCTATGGATTGCAATTCTTTAGGCTATACGAATCGATGTGGCTAGTTTCCTACGATCCAGATCACGATTTTAATAACATTGATCTCATGTATTAGTGTAACACCCCAAAACTTTGGTTTCAAAACATTATAAAACTTTCGGTTTTCATTTAAATATCCGACCAAACCTTTAGGGAGTTACCGTATTGTTAATAATAAATGCAAGGCTAATTATTAAAACAAAATTTAACTTACAATCCAAATTATCAAAAAAACCAATCTTAAGTTGTCTAATTTAAGCGAAGCTAAAACCAAACAATCCCAAATAATAGTACTGTAATATTTATTAAACTAGGTGAACTTAAAACTATAAGTGCGTTCATTCCTGCAACGTAGTCCCTTTCACCAACGTGCACAATATAAATAGGAAGAGAACAAAGAAAAACATTCAGTTTGGATATGATGTTGTATTGGTAAATGATACTAGAGTTGGGGTTAATGGTAAGTCATGGAGACGAAAGTTGACTCTCGAGCCAAGGGTTTAGGCAACTAGGAGGGAAATAGAGTACATGGGTGCTACACTAGATGGTTTTTATCCCCAAGGGAGTGTTTCAAGTACCTGTGGCCAATTTTTTATAGATTTTGCTACTCTAGTTGTGATTGCCAGCTGCTAGCTTTGATGTGAGTTTCAGATGGGTAAAAGTGCTCCCATATTTTCTAACTGCAGCAAAGTGTTTCTGCTTACTTCAGAACTTGGTGATACATTTTGCTCTTTAGTCTTGTGTTCAGATGGGTTAATTGCTCCCATATTTCTTACTGCAGTAAAGTGTTTCTGCTTACTTCAAAACTTGGTGACACATTTCGCTCTTTAGTCTTTTGTCTTTTTTCCACTGTTAAATAGCACTACCCACCAACCCGCATGAAATAGTGAATTGCTGAGATTTTTCATTAGTCTAAAATTTCGCTTAACAATAATTTATATCATGTAGCACTATACTGAGTTTTACCTTCTCGTTCTTTTTATGAGCTACAAGAATTAATTCTTGATGTTCTTTTTGTAGCTCATATGGCTTTGATGACAAGAAGTATGAACATGAGCATCTTCAATCAAACCTATCAAACCCTTTACTTCCTGAGCAGGTATTTTTGTAACTTCTTTGAGAATCTATTGTTCAATTCTTTGTTTCTCTTTCTTTATTTTTTTAAGAAAATCTTACCTGTTGAATGAAATTCTTGCTTGATTTGACATGTTATGTTTCTTGTTCTGCAATCTGCATGTAAGATTGCGCAAGCGGTTTTTGATGTTGAGGAAGCGACATCTTCTGCTTTTGATCTTATTTTGCAACATAAGGTACTGTCAGTCACCTGTTGAGATAAAGTATGTACTTTTCTCGTAAGAGGCTTCTGTTATTTTATTTTTATCCATGTGGGTAATGACAGATGATTAAACCGGGGACCAAAGCTGCACTCGTCAGATTCCTTCAACTTTTAGTGGCTCATCATCCGTCGAGGAGGTATGACATTGAGTTCTCCAAACATCTCATCGTCCAGATGTGAAATTTGATTTTCATTTTTTTCCCTTATGTATGTTTTGTATCAGTGTCCTAATGGAATTGTTTTAATTACTTGTTTTTTGCTTCTATCTATATTTGGTGTTAGATGCCGTAAAGGAAGTGCTGAGATACTTGTGAATCTTGATGACTTGTATCCACCAGTGATTGGGACAAATAATAAAGAAAGTGGCATCACTGAAAATGCTACGACAACTCTCGGCAGTTTCCAGATTTGTGGAAAAGATGTTCCTCGTGGATACTGGGTGGGTGTATTTCTTTACAGATTTCTATAGTATAATTTTTGATTTTTTTTTTTTTTGATTAGGAAATTAAGTCAGCCCAAGGGCTAACCCCTACAAAGCTACTAGCCTGTAGGAAATACCAACACATTGACTGGTAAGGCATGCATAGCATGCTAAGGAAATACCCCAGGGGGTAAGGATCGAACCCCTGACCTCAGGGGCCAAGGGGGAGCGCTCTACCCACTTGAGCTAACCCCAGTATAATTTTTGATATGTTTCTATCTTATAGTTTTTCTACCAAAGGAAGAAGAGTAGACACTTCTCTAGTGATTTACTTGTTTAGAGAACTCAGTTTGAAATTTGTCATTTTAGGCCTATGGAAACCCACTCTCACAAGTACTTCTTACATTGGGTTAGGTTGTTCTCTTAGTAATACTGTCGTAAGGAAAGGGTTGGTGAATGTCTTGATGGTTTAGGGAGTTAGGGAATATGATCATTGGACTTGCCATTTGCTTTGCTGGTATTACTATCTGTCTATTGGCTGTGGGAGAGTTTCCAAACTGTTTTCTTAAGAACCTTCTTTTTTACATTTTTTTTTTGTTTAGGCTCTTAGATAGAAATTCAGTGCTTCTACCTGCCTCTGATATGTTCCTAAACAAAAAGGAACAGTTTTTTTAATCTTTTACATTTATGGTCTTGGAATCAAACAGCCTAAACGTCAAACGAGTATGCTAGCATGGTACTAAAAAACATTGCAGTTTTGATGGCATACAAGTCGTGGTTGTTTGTTTGGTTTGATTCCTAAACCTTAGCCAATCTCCAACTTGATTCTTATTCAGTAATAATGTACCAATATATAGGGTTACAAGTCTAATCAAGAAAACAGTAAATATATAAAACCAACTAAACTACGCATTTTTAACTATCAAAACTTGTGATTAACTATTTAACTGTTCTTACACCATAAAATATCCCGGACAACTGTAATCAATCCTATTGGGTACAACTAACTCTTTTTGAACCAATCAAAATAAAATTAATGTTCATTTTTCCTCCTAAACATGGCTAAACAAAGATAAAATCAGCAATTAAAATTCCTAATTGAAATAAACAACTAACACACACCTAATTAGAACTCTAATCCTATGGAGAATCACAAAATAAAATCTGAAATTAAAAGATTAAAATAAAAGAGTCGTAAAGTGCTTGAACATGTGGAACCTACCCCAAGTGTCTCTAAGTATATAGGATATGAAGAATCCTAACAACGTAGAATTGCATTAGATTTTCCGTCTAGTTCTTGCTTGGTGTCCAAGGAAGTTCTTGTATGCACCTTTGCTTGTTCTCCAAGTAAAAATGTATGTGAGGGGTTCCATGCGATTCCGTGCATGAGAACATATCAGCCTCCTATGCTCATAGTAGTTTTTCCGTCCTGCTGAGCGTGGTATTTGATATGGTCTTTCATTTGGGTTCAGTTGGTGGAAACTGTAGCTTAAAATCTCTTCTATGCTTGAGAAGGCGCATGTGATTCAAGTTGAAACAGTGAAATTCACATGAGGGTCGGACAGGGAATGGAATCTGGAGTTATTGGATTGGAGACCCACTCATATCATGAAGCTGTTTGGTAGGCTTACGTTTCAACTCCCCTGCCCTTTATCTATATGACATGTCTTACCTTATCACCATTCTCCCCTGTCCTGTTTGCCCTCTCTCTGGCTTCCTCTTTTTCTATTCTACAATTGATTTATTTAATACATTCTTTCATCCCATATTGCAAATTGTTTCAAGGCAAACAAGAAAGTTCCATAAAGATATGAAGACCATTTCGGTTGAATTCTGGACAGTAGAACTTTGAGTGGGGAGGAGAAAGAAAATTCCATCCTGCAACCTCCTTGCTTTCCGTTCCTCCCCTTTGGCGGTCTACCAGCATCTTTGCCAGCCATATCTACCCCTTGATTTTATTCGATCCTAACTCCTTGCTCCATTTTATCCATCCCTTCGCATCCTCACCCTTGCCTAAAGTGTGCCAAACATCCCTTCCACACATGGAATAGGCAAATTGCATTTTTCAGGTTTTCAAGATTATTAATCACTGTCTTAATCTACATTAATTATACATCATTAACAATACGAGACTCCAAAGTTTCATTGATTGCTGGATTTGGAGGTTAGGATGTAAGCATAATCATGTTTTCGAGTGTAGAGCAAGATTCACCTAATCTCTTTACAGCCTGCTTGGTAATGGTAATAAATGATGTGTGGTGGTAGTAGTAATAGACTAATGGTAATGAAAACATATGTACTTTTGTATGTAAAGTTTCTTCTCAATGTGTATGGTAATGCTTGTTCATTTCCAACCTAGGTAACTTCTTTCATAAAATTTCTATTAGTATCCATTGAAGGTGGTATTAAGTGGGAATGGAAAAATGCGAAGAGAATCACATGTTTTGGGATGAGATTCTGTTACGAGGTTCATGGTAATGAACAGGGGATTCTATTACCACGATGCATTAGGGTTGGTTATGTAGTATAGATGACTTTAGGCTGTGGTAGAAGAGATGATTTGGATAATGTCAAGGAGGAGGGAAGGGGATGGGGGTGTAATAGATTAGTGATGTAATTAGATCCTAATTACATCACTATCACAATCAACTATCAATGTCCCCCAATTTCTCTTCTTATGTTAATCTTCATCTTCTTCCCTTATCTCTTACTGCCCAGATTCTCAGTTCATTACAGGGGAACCCTTATGATGGGTGTAATACATGGTAACTATTACCTCCAAAATGTGGGTAATAATTCACCTCTCTTTACAGAATCACTACCTCTTCCCATCTAACCATCATCTCCATATACGTTATTCTCTTTCTTTTTCTTCTAGTATCCCCTTAATATATTATCCCTAGTCCAAGCACGCCTTTGATTAAAATGTTTTTGTTACTATTTCATGGGTGTCGTAAGCTAGGAAGTAAATAACTTAATGAGATATTTGACTAACTATAGTAATTAGAAGGTGAATTATATCCTATTAGCCATTAGTTATTACTTACTCTTTTCAAAATACTTGCTACACTTCCTTGAATTCCTAAAATGGAAATGTCACATTACTTACTAGTTAGTAGTTACTACATACCATAAATGGACTTTGTTTTACCCTTAAACTTTCTAAAATCCTTAAAAGTTAGTGGTCCCCCCACTTTCTCCTTTAAAACACCCGTACTTTTTCCTCAACAAATGTTCTTTTATTCAGAATGCGGCGGTCCCCCCACTTTCTCTATTTAACTTTCTTAAAAACTCCCTACTTTCTCTATGTAGCTATTATTGAAGTTTTCTTGTTATTTACAAATTGGAATTTGACTTTTTTGTTGGTTGTTGCAGATGTTCTGTCGAGGAAGTAAGAATGACACAAGAGGCTTTAGGTAAGTGTAGGTATTTTTTTGTTTTCTAAATTCTGCTTCACCACAACTTAGTTGTGGTTGTGGTTTGTGTATTTTATACCGAGGAGATAAAAGTATTGGGCTGAAATATGTGGGAGTTATCTGCTGGTTCTTTCTGTGGCTTTTCTAGGTTGCTCTATTTCTGTAGGGAGCTCTGCTGGCCTAACTACTAGGTGTTTGATAGGCATTTGTCTGTAGAGATCTTTTTAATGTAATTCGTGGAGCTCTTGGTCATCTGTTCTGTGCTTCTCTTGTTAAGAAGTCCCTATAATAATTATTACCTCCCTTTGGATTTATTTGTCACATTAGTTTATCTTTCTAGTTCAAACTATAGTGCCAGTGTGACAATTATTTCTGGACATTTGGCCATTTCAGTCAGCATTTATCATTTAGATAAATGTTTGGTAGAATAACCTATCAGTATACAAGTATACAAGAAATTTTTTGGGCAAATATACTTCCAGTTTTCCAATAAGCTATTGTGTATTATCATAATGACCAACTCATGTTTTGGCTAGAAAAGATTTTGTTTCTCACTCTTCTGAGGAAAGACTACAATGTGACTTGACATGAGAAAATCAACTAAGATTGTTTGGTTTGAAGGATTGACACTTTCCAGGAAAAATTCCTTCGTGTGGTATATTAAGGGTCGAAGATAGGTTTTCCGAGGTTGAAATAGCTATCCCAAGGTTGGAAAACATCATCATTTTTAAATGAAGCAATGCCACATTTCCCCCCTTTTTTCGTACCTTTCTCCTCTTCTCCCATCTATCATTTCCCTTCACTTTCATTTTTCCTTTTTCTCTTTAACATTTATTGTAAGGAACCAAACAAAGTACAATGATTTTCGACTTTATTTTATATTGGAAATTCATTTTCCATCCAACCAATAAACCCGAAATTGGGATTTTATCTTTTTTTCTTCGATATAATAGTTCTTTTTCTTTTCTTGGGTATATGGGGGGAGGAATTGGTGGTGTGTTAGGAGAAGATGCTTCTTTATGCAAAAACATCTGCCTGCTTTGTAGAACCTTCCTTTATTGTTGAAGTCCTCTCTCTATATGTGTAGAGTTTTATCATTAATTTTCTTTGAAAAAAAGTAATCCATGCATTGAGCTCCTAGGAGCACAATGAGAACTATGCCACCACAATACAAAATAGAACGTTTATGAAAACGAACATTTAACTATTGAAGTGAAACATCACAATAATTCACTTACAAAAACGAACATCAAAAGAATTCACTAACAAAAACGAACATTTTACTATTGAAGTGGAACATTACAAGAATTCAATTAGGAAAATGAATATTATACTGTTGAAGTGGAACATTTTTACAAGGGAATAAACATGTGATATGTACTATATTAGGACTAAAAACAAGTATAATTCGTATATTTTTGTATCACTATATTCAATTAAATGTTCAAACTTAAAAATGTAATATGTACTATATTAGGACTAAAAAGTTCTAAATATAAGACTTAAATAGAACATTTGCTCATTGAAAACATAACATATTTTTATTAAAAAATAGCCTTAAAAGGAACATTCACTTAAATACAGAACATATTTTCACAGAAATAGAATATACTTTTCGCTGAAAAATAAGCCTTCAATGAACATTTTTCAAATAAAACATTTGCTTATTGAAACTAAAACAATTTTCAAGGAACAGAGATTATAATTTTCTGTTTAATAATAAGCTTAAAACGAACATTTGTTAAAATAGAACATTTACTCATTGAAAATAGAACAATTTTCACGGAAAATAGAACATATTTTTTGGTGAACATTTTGCTTATAAATAAATGGAACAAAATTGTTGAGTGCATTGTATGGACTGAGTGCACCGTGCTCCTCGGAGTACATTAGAATTTTCAGAACCCCCCCCCCCCCCTCCACTCATATTGGCTACTTCCCACCACCTCCTTTTACCAACTATATAACCTTTTTAAGCTTGCATCAATTATAAAAATTGAAAATAGCAAGACTCTTAACAATCACAAACCTTAGAATATTTATTTCTTGATAAAATTGACACCTTTTCTCTAAAGCTTGTGAATGATTGTCTTTCACTAAAGCACGTTGGCCACCGGTGGAATTCGAAACATTTCTACTATCTCTAGATTTTGGCGATTCCCTCATATAATCTTATAAACAGATAACTTTCCAAATCTTCGCCCACACTGGACATGTAATCTCTGGGCTTATGGATAATGGAATAATGGATATAGTATCATCCTGATGAGCTTTGGGATTTTGAGGATAATGGATCCTGTGTATTACTTACTTTTCTCTTTGCTTGTGTTTTCTTCTATTAAAAATATTAGCTGCTATACAGTGATACTCTATCGATTTAGTACAAATGTACAATGAGCTTTGCGATCTTGAAATTTCAATATTTATCTAATAAATGGCCTTTTTCTTCTGCAGTTGTGGATTATGGGTCTTATTTCACTCTCTTTCTGTGAAGATTGAAGATGGAGAGAGCCACATGACATTTACAACCATATGTGATTTCATTGACAATTTTTTCCTTTGTGAGGAATGTCGACATCATTTTCTTGACACTTGTTCTAGGTGAGGATTGCTAGACCCTACATCCTTGACTGACTTCATTCTAAAAGCTTCAGGATCTGATGTAAGCTTATTTTACATTTCAGAGTGTATAGTCCTTTCAACAGTACTCGTGACTTTGCCCTTTGGTTATGGGAGACTCATAATAAGGTCAATGAAAGGCTACGTAAAGAAGAAGATGCTCTTGGGACTGGAGATCCCAACTATCCGAAGATGATTTGGCCTCCAAAGCAGCTTTGTCCTTCTTGTCATCTCTCTTTGAGCCAGTTAAGTGACACAAACAGTCAAGATAACTGGGACAAGGATGAGGTGTTTAAGTTCTTGGCTAGTTACTATGGGAAAACACTGTTGTCTCTATACAAGGACAAGGGCCTTCTTTGGGATGATGAGGCTCAACATTCGCATGCTGAAGAACAGACAACCGCGACAAATCCTGTAGTTGTGCCTATTGGAGCAGCTCTCGCTATCGCTGTTGCTAGCTGTGCATTCGGGGCACTGGCTTGCTTTTGGCGTTCACAGCAGAAGAGTCGAAAGTATAGACATCTACACTCTTTAAAGAACATTTGACTATTAGGAGGGTAATGAGCTTTTTTTAAGATGATACCTGGACTTGGTTCAACTGGAAAAATCAAATAAAACTTAGAATTAGGCTAATTTAGGTATATGTTATTCTCGAAGTCATATTGTTTAACAAATCATTTACTTCTTTCCCTTGTTTTCAGGCCAAGAAGAAGCTGGAGTTGAGATGATTGAAGGGATTAATATCGAGCAGATCTTGCCCGAATGCATGGCCCTGGTAGATATGGAGGGAGAGAACTGGGTTGAAAATGCACTTTGCAGGCTTCTGAACTGTACCATATAATATAGCTCTTTGCTATAACAGTTTATGCAATGTACAGAGCATCAGGATTTATACTTTGCAGCGTCACAGATGTTGTCACTTGTTAGCCATATAACTACACAGTTCCACATTCATGTTCAATTTTTGTGTATGGCATACACATTTAGTAAGAATTCGGAAATTACGGAAAATGTGTTATTGAATGTTAATGTATGCCTGTATGGGTCTCAAAAGCAATGAAAGATTATACTGCATCGGAAAGTTTAAGAACTTTGAATCAATTTTTGCTTCAATATCTTAATTTTGTTTGAAATGAATATAAACATTACATAAAGAAAACCAATTTCTGGACTCTTAAACGTTCATTTGTTATTCCATATATATTCCTTTGTTTCTCTTTTACTCCTGCCATTTGTTGGAACATTTATAGTGTAATGGGTTTTTAAGGTCATATGGTTTTATACTAGAAGATGAGGAGGTGTAGTATGCAAAGATCAGAGGAAGCAGATTACATGCGAACCAAGCAAGTAGAACAAGAAAGGCTTCGTGGGTTGCGAAGGATGTTACGGGTCGTGACCTGGACCATCACTGGTCGCGACCAGGCTGCCGTCGTGGTTCGCGATTTGTATCGCGGCTTGTGACGTGCTTAATGTTTCGAAGCGTGAATTTTTGCGTGAATGGTTTATATCCGTTGTATTCTGTACGTTATCCTTTTAATGACGTTTGGGAATTAAATCACAGGATTAAAAGGATATTTAGGCAATAACTACTCTAATCTAAGAAGGTAATATAAATACTACCTTTGCCATTCATATGAGGTGTGGGAAAAATCAGTTTTGATATATCACAAAACTTGCTTTGCTTTAGAGAAACTTTTGTATTTTCTCTCTAGTATTCTTCACAAACAACAAACACAAAAGTTCTTGTTGATTCACATAAAAGATCATCTTGGGAATTGTTTTCTCCATATTATCTCATTAGTTATTTCGCGTTAACCTGTTGATCCTAGAGGAGAGAAATTAAACTAATAGGAAAACGTAATTTTCGTATCTTGGAGTGGTATATCTGGTTCTATTATTGATCATACATATAACACCGTTTTGATTCTTGTATGAGTAAAAAAGAGAGGAAAGCCACACAAGTGAAACTAGAGTAACGACACACTATTGATCTATTCATCGCAACACTTAAGCATAAATAACCTACACCAGCGTAAAAGTTGAGATTTGAGGTTTCATTGGCTGAATTTGGGGATAATGGTTAAGTTGATAATAGACCTGTAATTCTTTTCCATCTAGAATTTTTTTTTTGGATGTACAATAACACAAGACATGACAATGTTACCCTTTCATTAAGATATGGTAGTTTTCATTCATTTATAAAAAAGTGGAAAATAAAATCTATTATTATATAAAACCTTTACATCATTCCGTTAAGCTATTTTTTTTTTTTCTTTTTTCGTATAGTGGTTGTTTTCAACCCACATTTTTGCACTATATAATTATTGGAGAGTAGTTCTAATGTAAATAATAGTTAGTTAGGTGGTTAACTGTAATATCCCAAATTTTTATAATAATTTCATGAAATTCATTTTGTTATAATAAAATTTTATAAATATAAAATTCTGAAAAATAAATTATAATTATAGTAAGTCAGATTTCTAGAAACTCGTTTTTATAATATCTGATTTTTTAAAAAAAATAAATAAATAAAATAAAAATAAAATTTTGAAAAGTGTTAGAAGAAAATCAGATTTTATTTTATCATCTTTTTTTCGTTCAAAAAGAAAGATAGAGAGAAAATAAAATTCTGAAATTATAACTTGAGTTGGTTTTGGGAAAGGAAATGATTAAATTTTTTTAAATACTTATCTTTTAGTGAAACCCTAAATATATATATATATATATATATATATATATATAAATATATAATATATATATATATATATATATATATAATATATATAATATAATATATAGAGGAGGGCTCTTGTGAGAACACCTCCTCTATGTGAGAACACTTTTTTATGTGAGAACAAATCTGGACCTTTAGATCTAATCTATCTAACCATCCTAAATACACTTATGAGTAATGGCATTTTCGTAACTTAGCTTAACCCTTACCCCCTTCTTCCCCCACCCCTTTCACGCTACTTTTTTTTCTCTCCCTATCTTCTCTTTCTCTCTCATCTGTATCGTCGTTCATGGAATTTTAGTTCTATGTGAGAACACTTTTTTATGTGAGAATGAATCTTATCCGTAGGTTACCAATTCTCTCCCTATCTTCTCTTTCTCTCTCATCTGTATCGTCGTTCATGGAATTTTAGTTCTATGTGAGAACACTTTTTTATGTGAGAATGAATCTTATCCGTAGGTTACCAAGAGAATCAAGAAAACGACATTGAGCAAATAAGCCTCCAAAACTATGAGAAAATATCATAGTGACCATGTGTTATATCATAATAACCCATCTATCACATGTTTAAAGAAATTAGTCAAGAAAAAAAATAATATTTATTATTTTCATATCATGGTGACCCTCTGCTATATCATAGTGACCCTCTGCTGTATCAAGCAACTTTTTCCCTCTCTCACGCGTTGAACTTGTTCTTTGAAAATCACAACATTATAGGATTACATGAAAAACTATATTTGAAGGGTGACTATATATGTATAACGGTCACTATATGTCATATGTGTTTGAGCTGTTTTTTTTTTGTCCATTAAAGCTAAAATTGAGAAAATTAACAAGAGAATCAAGAAAAGGACATTGATTAACTAAGCTTGCAAAACTATGAGAAAATATCATAGTGACCATGTGTTATATCATTATAACCCATCTATCACATGTTTAAAGAAATTATTCAAGAAAAATAATATTTACTATTTTTATATCATGGTGACCCTCTGCTATATCATAGTGACCCTATGCTGTATCATAGATGGTAACCAACACAACCCTCTGCTATATCATAGTGACCCTCTGTTGTATAATAGTAACCAACACAACCCTCTGCTATATATCATAGTGACCTTCTGTTGTATCATAGTAACCAACACAACCATATGCTATATATCATAGTGACCCTCTGTTGTATCATAGTAACCAACACAATTTATAGAAAAAATAGTGTGGAATCCGCAAATAATCGAACTAAAACTCCATGAACGACGATACAGAGGAGAGAGAAAGAGAAGATAGAGAGAGAAAAAAAGTAGCGTGAAAGGGGTGGGGGAAGAAGGGGGTAAGGGTTAAACTAAATTACGAAAATGCCATTACTCATAAGTGTATTTAGGATGGTTAGATTAGATTAGATCCAAAGGTCCAGATTTGTTCTCACATAAAAAAGTGTTCTCACATAGAGGAGGTGTTCTCACAAGAGCCCTCATATATATATATATATATATATATATATATAGAGAGAGAGAGAGAGAGAGAGAGAGAGAGAGAGAGAGAGAGAGGGAGGCAAGATCATGTGAGAAAGGAAATTAGGTGAGAAATGAGAAAGAATCACTGCCCTTAGATTAGATCCTGTCAACGGTCAAGATTTAGAAACTAATGTTAACTTTAAACTACTTTTTTTCATCCCTTCCATGCAAAACTTAATTTTCTCTCTCCTCTCTTCTCCTCCTTCCAAAAACGTAGTATATTCCTTCCCATCTCCAACTGCACATCTCTCGTGTCATATTCTTTTTTGCCAAGAAATTTCATGGAATCCATTACCGCATCGCATGAAGGTTAGTCTATATATCATGAACATGTATGCTTCTTTTTTTCCTAAATTTGTTTATAATTATAAGGAAATTCGCTGCATATAAGTTATTGAAATTTTTTGCAACAAATATTTAATATGTTTATAATATGAAATTTTCGCAACAAAGTTAATGAAATTTTCGCAACAAATCTACTGCTTCGGTTCCTTAATTCCAGGCGTTGGATTCTACCTTTATGATGGAAAATTCTCTCAACCTTCCCACTAGTTCCGAGGAAGGCGATCTTCTATCTCGATCAACAAAAAAATCAAAGCGTAAAATCAATCATCTCATTTTCAACCAAGATCCTGACATATCTACTCAGATTCGAACTGAACCTCATCTAAATTCCAGCCCCCCCATACAGCCGGTGATCCCTGCCCCCTTTTCCTTTCGTGACATGGTCACTTCGGGTCAGATGCAAGGATTTATTGCCAATCCTAGCCAGATGGTGACGGAGGAGGAAGATCTCTCAGATGATGATGAATTTCCTGAGGATCTGGAAGATGACCCCCAATGCCCGATTATTCTTCTCTCTAAAGAAGAGAAGCGTAAACTTCGGCAACCATGGCGGAATGCTCTCATAATCAAAATGTTTGATAGCAAAATTGGTTACATGTCACTAATCAAACGTCTTAAGAGGAAATGGGAATTAAAAGGTGGACTAACTCTCACTGATATTGGTCATGATTTTTTCATTGCCAGATTCTTTTGCTTGGATGACTATAACTTTGTCCCGACTCAAGGTCCTTGGATGCTTGATGACAATTACTTGACCATCCGCAAATGGGTACCCAACTTTGTACCTGATGACGCCCCCATGCGGTTCCTAACGGCCTGGGTTCGCATTCCTCACTTGGCGGTGGAATACTTTGATAAAGAGTTTCCGTGCAAGATAGGTAGCAAGATTGGAAAAGTAATGCGAATTGACCAAACCACGGCCTTGGCTCAGCGAGGCCAATTTACTCGCTTGAGTATTGAATTAGACCTTTCCAAAACTTTGCTATCCAAACTTTGCTATCCAAAACTGTTGGTATCCTTGGTCTATTAAAAAGTTTGCATACTTCAGAACGGCACGCACATAATCAGTCATAGTTTGAGCATCTCTTTTTACTAGAATACGTACGAAAAATGGACTATGACTTGCCATAATAAATCTGTGGTAAAAACAAATACCAATAGTAAGTACTATACGTATATTGTCATAAAGACAACTAAATCTCCTTCCTTATGAAAATTAATAATATTTTCATATTTTGCTAGACATAATGTCATACAATTATTCAAGAATAATAATCTGATTGTAAATAAGGAAACAAAGAAAAATTTCAAACTATTTGTATTTTCGAAAAATTTAAGTATATAATAAGTTTTTATTTCGAATACTAGGTTTTTCGTTTATGGAAAAATTAATCGAGGGAGTTCCCAGGAAAGAGGTGCGGCACAAGCGGCCAACTTAAGTACCAAGTCTTTCCTTAGCCAGAACTTTCCTCAGAATAATAATCCACACACTTATTCCTTTCTTCAAAATAAATAAATTGGAAAATATATATGTTTGGAAATATAACTTTATTTGTGCAAATAAAATGCATATAACTTATTTATGCAAATGTAAAAAATTTATGCACTAAAATGCGAAACTCTAACTTATATGCCCTTCCTAAATCTACCCAAACTCTCATTAATAAACCTAAAGGCTCTGATACCACTTTGTAACACCCCCAAATTTCTCTCTTTTTGAATAATATATTTTAATATAAACACTTGAGAAATTTGAGAGTATTACCGCCACGTGATAACGTTAAAGGCTAAAACTACTAACTACTAAATTAACAATGCAGCGGAATTAATAAAAATAACTTCTCTTTGTTGATAAATAAAAATTTATTGTTTCAACTAAGACAAAGGGAAATGTAAAACATAATGACTACTAAACTAAGCTATGTAGTACTCCTCACTAGCTCCCCATATGTAGTATGCATCAGTCAACCTGAAAAATCTGCTCACCAAAAGGATCATCACAGGGACAAAGCCATAAAACAAACAAACAAAATGCGTGTCAGTAAAAATACTGAGTACATGTATATGCGGAAATTTAAATAATTTACTAAACACTCAAAATACTACTCATATAAACCTTCCTTGGATACTTGAAATAACTTGTATAAATTCCTTGGATACTTGAAATAACTTGTATAAATTCCTTGGATACTTGAAATAACTTGTATAATATAAAGTATATCTTTAATAAAACTCCTTTTCCTTGCCTAGGTACCTTTCCTAAAGTGTGCACACCCCCCAAGTTTAGTATTCCTTACTGAGTCTATTACGAGGGGAACTACCTTGTCCACATGACTTATACAAAAAGTACATGGGTAAAAATATAATAGCTACCGTTCTTGCTAATAATAACAAGCCGTGGCCTCTTTATAATTGTGATCATAAAAGATCATATAACTAATAAAATCTTTCGGAAATAATCCTCCTTAAAATAATAATACTTCTTGTATAAAACCTTAACCATATAAAGGCATAATAAATACTTGAGCTTTGAAGTAATTTAAAACAAACACTAATGATACTAATGGTAATCCCAACAACTATACTGATTTCAGCTTAGTAATGTGACGCAAGTCAAGTAACTCACCTATGTGTATATTATAAGTTAATGATCACCTAGTATTCATGATGCAGCTCAAGTAATTAACTCACAAATATATGTATAATAAAAGTCAACGCTTACCTAGTATTTGATAGATCAGAAGGATACACCCAAGTTCTAATGGTAGCTACAATTTAATCAAGCTGGTTATTCTGCCTACAATTACTATAAGCATATGATCGTCACCTACTATCACTTACTATCTCCTTTTATCTTTTAGTTGGTATAACAATGACACATATTAATAGAGATCAAAAGAAATCTTAGTTTTGAACTTTAATAACAACCGACACGTATTATCATCAATTTTATGTTGCTCATAGTTAAACTCAAATACAACACGTATTTCAATCCAAAGAATAAACCTAAGAACATGATACTATACATGCCAAATATTTATTAAAAATCTACATATACACGCACCTTGAATAATTATAACTACTAGGGAGAAAAATAGAGAAGGTAGGCTAAGAGGGAGAGAGAGTTTAAACTTGAGAAAAGAGATTTATTCCTCAAATTTGGTGAAGAATATGGTGGGTGGAGACCCCTATTTATACTAGTTGGGTAAATAGGATAAGAATAGGAATAGGAACTAAAAGATAGATTTTTGAGAAAGATAATTAATTTTAGCTAGGATAAACTATCTTTTATGATAATATATCTAGAATAGAGGAATATTCCACAAGATAAATAGTTTAGATGCTAATTAACCAAAAGATAAAACAACCAAATAACCAAATTAACCAAAAATAAGCAACCAAACCAAGTTATCACAATACTCCACGCTGTGCGTGAGTTTGTGATAAAGTGATTTAATTTTTTTTTTCTCTTTTTTCTTTTATAAACCTTTTGTAAATCCTTTTTGAAATTTCTTTTTAAAATATCTTCTAACTACTTGGATTACAAGTTGTAAACTTAGGCCCAGTATATAATTTGGGCTAGAGTTTATTTGAAAACCCCATAATTTAATACAAAGGCCTATTTGAAACCTTTAAATTAATAAAAGCCTTTTTAGTATATAAAACCTTTTAAAAAAGACATAACTAATAACTTACTAAAAAACGGAGTATTATAGAGTCCCCCCTTAAATGAAGTTTCGTCCTCGAAACTTAAAGCAAGCAATGCAAGACAAAGCAAGTAAGACACTATACCACCAACTTCCTATAAAAGTAAGTTGATTCACATAATAATCATAAAAATGCCAAACAATTGGTTCTAAGTCAAACGCGCGAAACTCTATCGTATTCTACCCCCCTTAAAAGAAGTTACGCCCTCGGAACTCTACTACTAACCTTTTGCAAACAACTCTGGATAGTTCTTTCGCATCTCAGCCTCTGCTTCCCATGTTGCTTCTTCAGACTTCTGATTAGACCAGAGCACCTTAACAATTTTAACATCTTTGTTTCGGGTACTTCTAACCTTACTGTCTAAAATCTTAATAGGCCTTTCTTCATAAGACAGTTCTCATCAATTTGAACTGTTTCAGGTTGCAACACATGCGATTTATCTGGGATATACCGTCTCAACTGAGATATATGGAACACATTATGAACACGGCTTAATTCAGTAGGTAGGGCTAGTCTATAGGCCACTTTTCCAACTCTATCCAATATTTCATATGGGCCTATAAACTTAGGGCTGAGCTTCCCTTTCTTTCCAAACCTCATCACACCCTTCATTGGTGATACTTTCAAAACACTTTTCGCCCACTTCATATTCTTCTTCCCTACCGCTAGATCAGCTAACTTTTCTGACGATCTTGGGCTGCCTTAATCTTTCCTTGGATCATCTTAACCTGTTGCACGGTCTCTTCAATCAATTCAGGCCCAAGTACAACTGTTTCACTTATATCGTTCCAACATAATGGGCTTCTACATTTCCTACCAATACAAAGCCTCGAATGGTGCCATGCCTATACTTGAATGATAACTGTTATTGTAGGAGAACTCTATCAAATCGAGATGATCTTCCCATGAACCCTGATATTCCATGACACAAGCTCTTAACATATCTTCTAAGGTTTGTATGGTCCTTTCAGTCTGACCATCAGTGGCTGGGTGAAAAGCAGTACTCATTAATAGCTTCGAACCAAAGGCTTGCTGTAGCTTCGCCAGAAGTTAGACAAAAATCTAGAATCTCGATCAGACACAATATCTTTCGGTACTCCATGTATTCTCAATACATGCTTGATGTAGGCCTTAGCTAGTTGGTCCATCGACCATGTTGCCTTCATAGGTATGAACACTGCAGACTTGGTCAACCTATCGACAATTACCCATATCGTATCATTCCCGGATTTACCCTTAGGTAACGCAACAACGAAATCCATCGAAATGAATCCCACTTCCATCCTGGCACATCTAAAGGTTGGACTTTTCCTTGGGGTCTTTTATGTTCACTCTTCACCTTTTGACATGTTAAGCATTTGGAAACAAATTCAGCTATGTCCAACTTCATACGAGCCCACCAGAAATTCTTCTTTAAATCCTTATACAACTTATCACCCCCTGGGTGCATAGAATATGGAGAATTATGACCTTCCTCCATGATTTTCAATTTCAAATCTTCACAAGCTTCGGGTATACACCACCTTCCTTCCATTCTTAAACTTCCATCTTCATGAATTTCGAAGTCTCCAGCATGACCCTCCCTCACCTTTTCTTTATCTTTTCCATCTTTTCATCTTTTAATTGAGCTTCCCTAATTTGATCAAACATCGAGGGTTGGATGGTCAATGCACTAAACATTTTCTCTACTTCTCCATATTGCATAACTTCAAGATTCATCTTCTGAAAGTCTAAACACAGTTGATCTGCCACCACCATAGTGCTTAAGGTATGACTTGTCTTCCTACTCAAGGCATCTGCCACTACATTGGCTTTCCCTTCATGGTATTGGATATCCAAATCGTAGTCTTTTATGAATTCTAACCATCTCCTTTGCCTCATATTCAAATCCTTTTGGGTGAAAATGTATTTCAAACTCTTGTGATCTGTGTATATCTTACATGTCACCCCATACAAATAATGACGCCAAATCTTTAAAGCAAAGACTATTGCGGCTAACTCTAAGTCATGAGTAGGGTAGTTGACTTCATATGGCTTCAGTTGCCTTGATGCATAAGCAATGACTCTTCTATTTTGCATTAAAACACACCCTAGACCATGTTTAGATGCATCACTATATACTTCATAAGTATCACTCCCATCAGGCAAGGATAACACAGGGGCTGTGGTTAGTCTTTCTTTAGGATGGTGAAGGCTTTCTCACATTCTGGGCTCCAAATAAACTTGGACTCTTCTTCATAAGGTTGGTCATTGGTCGGGCTATTTTTGAGAAATCCTTAACAAAACGTCTGTAATAACCTGCCAGACCTAGAAAACTTCTTATATCAGTCACATTCTTTGGAGTAGGCCATTCACTAACGGCTTCAATCTTTGCTGGATCAACGGCAACACCCTCCTTAGAAATGACGTGGTCCAGAAATGCCACTTTTTCCAACCAAAACTCACACTTCGAAAACTTTGCATACAATTGCTTCTGTTGGAGGGTTGACAAAATTATTCGGAGGTGTTTCTCATGCTCTTCTTTATTCTTAGAGTAAACCAATATATCATCTATAAATACTACCACAAATTGGTCTAAGTATGGCTTAAAAATTCTATGCATGAGATCCATAAATACTGCTGGCGCATTAGTTCAATCCAAAGGCATTACGTAAACTCATAATGGCCATAACGTGTCCTAAAAGCGGTCTTAGCAATGTCCTTATCAGCAATTCTTAACTGATGATACCCTGACCTTAAGTCAATCTTAGAGAAAATTCCAGCTCCTTTCAGTTGGTCAAACAAATCATCGATCCTTGGGAGAGGATACTTATTCTTAATGGTCACTTGGTTCAACTCACGATAGTCGATGCACAACCTTAGACTACCATCCTTCTTCTTTACAAACAAGACAGGCGCACCCATGGGGATACACTAGGCCTTACGTAGCCCTTCTCTAATAACTCTTCTAATTGGGTTTTAAGCTCATTCATTTCAGCTGGAGCCATACGATATGGTGCTTTAGATATTGGGCCAGTTCCAGGCATTAGATCTATGGTGAACTCCACTTCCCTTATTGGAGGCATTCCAGGGATTTCTTCTGGAAAGACATCCTGAAATTCATTAACTACAGGAATATTCTCCATCCTCCCTTCTCTACTCCAACTTTTGTATACTACACAAGTACATGGATACCCCTTTCTTATACAGTTCTTGAGTTGCATAGCAGAAATCATTCTTGGACTGGGCTTCTGACTGATTTTTCTATAGGTTACTTTGACTCCTTTTGGGCCTTTCAAGTCACTTTTTGGGCTCTGCAGTCTATTTGGGCTTTGAATTTTCCCAACCAATCCATTCCCATAACAACATCTAGGTCATCTAATTCGAATTCAATTAAGTCTGAAGGAAATTCTACCCCTGCTATAGTCACTAAAACATCTCTATATGGCTTAGAAACGTTAATGATTTTTCCAGAAGGTATGACTATATCTATGCTTATCAATTCGGGTTTTCCCAACTTAAGTTTCTCCACTAAGGTTTTGGAAATAAAAGAGTGAGAAGCTCCTGAATCAAATAAAATCTTAATCGGAATAGAAGAGATGAAGAAAGTACCAGTCACTACGCCTGCAGTCGTTTCAGCCTCACGATTGCTCATGACAAACACTCGACCTTGATTATTTGTCTTAGCCTGATTGTCTCCTCCGTTCCCATTCTTAGGAGGAACACGATTATGGTCACTGATTGCTGTTGGAGTCCTTTGTTCCCATTACCTCCCTGATTCTGGGTCGGTTTAGGATTTGCTGATGTTGAGTCTTTCTGGAAGCACTCATATTCTCTATGGCCTAACTTGCTACAAATCCTACAAGTTACCAGATTTCCTTCACAGTCCCTTCCTGGGTGGTTTCTTGGACATCTTTTGCAGTAGTAGACTCTCTTGGACTTTCCATTTTCAGATTGACTACGATTGTTGTTATTCCCATTACTCTTATCATCCTTTCCTTGCTTGAATCCCCATTAATCTTTTGACGCTTATCTCCACCTTGAAACCCATTACTAGACCCTTTCCTTTTATCTCCAGGATTCACTTCCAGCTCTCTTCCTTTGATCCCGAATAGATGGGCAGCTCTCCCATACACTTCTCAAGGCTATTAAAGTTAGCCCCTCCCAATTTCCCTTGAATGGACAAGGTCAACCCTTGCTCAAATCTTTGAGCCTTCAAAACTTCAGTTGGAACCATTTCAGGTGCAAACCTCATTAACTCTATAAACTTAGAGTAGTACTCATTGACAGTCATGGTCCCCATCCTTAGGTTGGTAAACTCTAGGCACTTCTTTTTCCTTAAGTGAGGTGGGTAAAACTTGGTTCTCAAGGCTTCCTTAAATTGCTCCCACCCAAAATCCTCTTGAGTCGCAAAGACTCCTTCCTTTGGGACCACCATAAATCAGCTTCCTCTCTTAGTAGTATGTAGCATTGTTGATTTTCAACTCATCATCACACCTAACAGCAGTAAACAGTTTATCAAACTCTCTAATCCAGTTCTCAAGACTGGCTGGGTCCTCTTTTCCATCATAGACAGGTGGATTCCTAGAGGCTACTTTCTTAAACACCTCGCCAGCTAGGTCAGGTTCTTGTTGACGGTTCAGTTGAGAAGTCATAGCCTTAGCCAAATTCTTGGTCAGAGAGGTCAACTCCTTAAGAGTTGCTCGAGTTTTGGATCTACTTCCGGGTCTACTGGCCATTTCTTCCTGAGTAAGAACAAACTACTTATTAAGTTATCCTACTAAATTTGTAATTCATAGAACAATCATGATTCATAATATGATTGACAAATTGCACATAGCATAAAAAGAATAAACGAGAATTTTATTTATTGATCCTTGAAAAGGAATGCTAACATATATAAAGAGTAGTAGTCTAATTACAGAACTACTAATTATTAAAGCTACTGAAAACTGCTAATCTAACATTTTCCTAAAAAGTTCTCTTATTAGTAAATAAAATCAGATGGATCTTGATCTCTCGCTTCATCATTGGCTTGGTGTCTAAACCATTCATCATCAGACATAGGGTGATATTCCGGAGGTGATGAACGGCTACCCTCTGTACTTGGTAGGTTGCTTTGAATATTAGAGGGTTCAGGACTAGTAGTAGGTTCATGGTCAGGATGGCTTGGAGTTTGATATGCATTCATCATAACTCGTGCTTCTTGTTGCTCTTTCCATAATTTCGCATATCGGAGGTCAAATGTGAAATAAGGTACGGTAGCTAGCCAGATTCCTTCTTGGTAATGATCCCTCATGTTGGGCATCCCATCTAATAAAGTCATCACATTGTAATACTTATTATATAGCCAATGGTAGGGTTCAATGTAGGGCAAGTGTTCTAGAAGCAAAGCAACCATTGGTCCATGATAACGGAACTGTTGGTATCCTTGGTCTATTAAAAAGTTTGCATACTTCAGAACGGCACGCACATAACAGTCACAGTTTGAGCATCTCTTTTTACTAGAATACGTACGAAAAATGGACTATGACTTGCCATAATAAATCTGTGGTAAAAACAAATACAATAGTAAGTACTATACGTATATTGTCATAAAGACAACTAAATCTCCTTCCTTATGAAAATTAATAATATTTTCATATTTTGCGAGACATAATGTCATACAATTATTCAAGAATAATAATCTGATTGTAAATAAGGAAACAAAGAAAAATTTCAAACTATTTGTATTTTCGAAAAATTTAAGTATATAATAAGTTTTTATTTCGAATACTAGGTTTTTCGTGTATGGAAAAATTAATCGAGGGAGTTCCCAGGAAAGAGAGGTGCGGCACAAGCGGCCAACTTAAGTACCAAGTCTTTCCTTAGCCAGAACTTTCCTCAGAATAATAATCCACACACTTATTCCTTTCTTCAAAATAAATAAATTGGAAAATATATATGTTGGAAATAACTTTATTTGTGCAAATAAAATGCATATAACTTTATTTATGCAAATGTAAAAAATTTATGCACTAAAATGCGAAACTCTAACGTATATGCCCTTCCTAAATCTACCCAAACTCTCATTAATAAACCTAAAGGCTCTGATACCACTTTGTAACACCCCCAAATTTCTCTCTTTTTGAATAATATATTTTAATATAAACACTTGAGAAATTTGAGAGTATTACCGCCACGTGATAACGTTAAAGGCTAAAACTACTAACTACTAAATTAACAATGCAACGGAATTAATAAAAATAACTTCTCTTTATTGATAAATAAAAATTTATTGTTTCAACTAAGACAAAGGGAAATGTAAAACATAATGACTACTAAACTAAGCTATGTAGTACTCCTCACTAGCTCCCCATATGTAGTATGCATCAGTCAACCTGAAAAATCTGCTCACCAAAAAAATCATCACAGGGACAAAGCCATAAAACAAACAAACAAAATGCGTGTCAGTAAAAATACTGAGTACATGTATATGCGGAAATTTAAATAATTTACTAAACACTCAAAATACTACTCATATAAACCTTCCTTGGATACTTGAAATAACTTGTATAAATTCCTTGGATACTTGAAATAACTTGTATAAATTCCTTGGATACTTGAAATAACTTGTATAATATAAAGTCTATAACTTCAATAAAACTCCTTTTCCTTGCCTAGGTACCTTTCCTAAAGTGTGCACACCCCTCCTTACTGAGTCTATTACGAGGGGAACTACCTTGTCCACATGACTTATACAAAAAGTACATGGGTAAAAATATAATAGCTACCATTCTTGCTAATAATAACAAGCCGTGTCCTCTTTATAATTGTGATCATAAAAGATCATATAACTAATAAAATCTTTCGGAAATAATCCTCCTTAAAAAAATAATACTTCTTGTATAAAACCTTAACCATATAAAGGCATAATAAATACTTGAGCTTTGAAGTAATTTAAAACAAACACTAATGATACTAATGGTAATCCCAACAACTATACTGATTTCAGCTTAGTAATGTGACGCAAGTCAAGTAACTCACCTATGTGTATATTATAAGTTAATGATCACCTAGTATTATGATGCAGTTCAAGTAATTAACTCACAAATATATGTATAAATAAGTCAATGCTTACCTAGTATTGATAGATCAGAAGGATACACCCAAGTTCTAATGGTAGCTACAATTTAATCAAGCTGGTTATTCTGCCTACAATTACTATAAGCATATGATCGTCACCTACTATCACTTACTACCTCCTTTTATCTTTTAGTTGGTATAACAATAACACATAATAATAGAGATCAAAAGAAATCTTAGTTTTGAACTTTAATAACAACCGACACGTATTATCATCAATTTTATGTTGCTCATAGTCAAACTCAAATACAACACGTATTTCAATCCAAAGAATAAACCTAAGAACATGATACTATACATGCCAAATATTTATTAAAAATCTACATATACACGCACCTTGAATAATTATAACTACTAGGGAGAAAAATAGAGAAGGTAGGCTAAGAGGGAGAGAGAATTCAAACTTGAGAAAAAGATTTATTCCTCAAATTTGGTGTGAAGAATATGGTGGGTGGAGACCCTATTTATACTAGTTGGGTAAATAGGATAAGAATAGGAATAGGAACTAAAAGATAGATTTTTGAGAAAGATAATTAATTTTAGCTAGGATAAACTATCTTTTATGATAATATATAGAATAGAGGAATATTCCACAAGATAAATAGTCTAGATGCTAATTAACCAAAAGATAAAACAACCAAATAACCAAATTAACCAAAAATAAGCAACCAAACCAAGTTATCACAATACTCCACGCTGTGCGTGAGTTTGTGATAAAGTGATTTAATTTTTTTTTTCTCTTTTTCTTTTATAACCTTTTGTAAAATCCTTTTTGAAATTTCTTTTTAAAATATCTTCTAACTACTTGGATTACAAGTTGTAAACTTAGGCCCAGTATATAATTTGGGCTAGAGTTTATTTGAAAACCCCATAATTTAATACAAAGGCCTATTTGAAACCTTTATAATTAATAAAAGCCTTTTTAGTATATAAAACCTTTTGAAAAGACATAACTAATAACTTACTAAAAATACGGAGTATTACAAGATTGAACTCTTTGCAATACTGAATGGAGTTTACTTTATGAAACTGCTAGGGTGAAACATTTACCTGCCTTGCAATCTGATCATTGCCCTCTTCTTATCTCTTCTAATGGGTTTTCCCCTCTGAATGAAGTTAACCGCCCATTCCGTTTTCAAGCTGCTTGGCTTACTCATGAAAATTTTAAGGACTTCATTCATACTGATTGGAGCCATGAGACCCCATTGATCCCCCTATTACATTCATTGTCGGAGAATTTGAAAACCTGGAACAAGGAAATCTTTCATAATATTTTCGCAAAAAACGTAAACTCATAGCCCGTATCAATGGTATCCAAAGTGCACAGTCCCGGGGTCGAAATTCTAGCCTTATAAAACTTGAAGCTAGACTGCGCAGAGACTTGGATGTTATATAGGAACAGGAAGAATTACTTTGGTATCAAAAGGCTCGTGTTAACTGGATTAAGGATGGAGATCGCAATACGTCGTTTTTTCATCTTAGTACTGTGATTAAAAGATGGAAAAACAAAATTTCTGCTATCATGGACTCGAATAATCATTGGGTTCATGACAAAGATGCGGTTCAAAAAATTGTGGTGGACTATTTTACTCACCTCTTTACGGATGATGGAATTTCTGCTGATTATAACATTCCTTCTGGAATTTGCGCAGAATTCTCAAATGACGATTGGGCATATCTCACTTGACCCTTCTCCAAATGTGACATTGATTACGTTGTTAAGAATATGGGGGCTCTCAAAGCTCCTGGCCCTGACG
Source organism: Beta vulgaris subsp. vulgaris (assembly GCF_026745355.1). Taxonomy (NCBI): domain Eukaryota; kingdom Viridiplantae; phylum Streptophyta; class Magnoliopsida; order Caryophyllales; family Amaranthaceae; genus Beta; species Beta vulgaris. Next base: position 37,826,984 of record NC_079207.1, on the reverse strand, counting down.
GTTTTCAAGTCTTATTTTACCAAAAACATTGGGATTTGGTGGCGCCTAATGTCTATCATTTGGTCCTCTCAGCACTTGAGGGAAAAGGTTTGCCTAATAATTTGAACGACACCTTCCTTGTTCTAATCCCCAAGATTGATCACCCTGAAGTTCCAGCTCATTTCAGGCCTATCGGGTTGTGTAATGTGATGTATAAAATCATCACTAAAACTATTGTGAATCGAATCAAACCCCTCTTGCCTCAAATCACTTCCAGTACTCAGACAAGTTTTGTTCCTGGGCGCCAGATAACCGACAACATAGTCATTGTTCAAGAGGTTTTGCATACCATGAAGCGTAAACAAGGGGCTAAGAGCTTCATGGCTTTAAAAATTGATTTTAAAAAGGCGTATGATCGGCTTAAATGGCCTTTTGTACGCAATACCCTTCTGGAAATGAATTTTCCCATCCTGTTGGTGGAAGTGATCATGGAATGTATCTCGTCCCCTTCAATGAGAGTTCTCTGGAATGGTGAACCTACTGAGGCGTTTCGGCCTTCTAGAGGGATCCATCAAGGAGATCCTTTATCTCCCTACCTGTTTATTTTATGTATGGAACGGTTAAATCAGGTTATTGAAGAAGCAATAATCAATGGTTTGTGGCATCCGATTTATCCAAGCAGAGGAGGGCCGAAACTTTCGAATTTATGTTTTGCCGACGATATCATCTTGTTTGCGGAAGCCTCATTAGACCAAGCTGCTATGATCAATGATTGTCTGCAAAGATTCTGCGCCGCGTCTGGTCAAAAAGTTAGCTTACAAAAATCTCGTGTTTATTTTTCAAAAAACGTTTCTCAAGAGCACGGTAGTGCTATTGGCGCTGCATTAGGAATGGATATTACGGAATATTTAGGCTTCTATTTGGGTATGCCAACGTTAACTAGCCGTGTCACTTGAGCCACGTATGCTCATTTGTGTGAGAAAGTGGACAGACGCTTAGCAGGGTGGAAGTCCAAATATTTGTCTTTAGCAGGGCGTATCACTTTAGCAAAATCAACTGTGAGTACTCTTGCTACCTATTCTATGCAGACGGCTAAGATACCTCGATCCATTTGTGACGAATTGGACATCCGTTCTAGGAGATTTATTTGGGGAGGGACTGAAGAAAAGAAACGCATCCATCTCATCTCATGGGACACTCTTCACTTACCCCGTGAAAAGGGTGGTCTTGGTTTTCGTTCCGCGCGACAAATTAACGCGACCTTCTTGACTAAACTAGGGTGGCGAGTTCTCACTGAGCCCAATGTTCTTTGGTCGAGAGTCCTTCGGCACAAGTATTGTAAAGGGAGATGCGATGTAGACATGTTGAATGCCACCTCTACCATGTCCAATGTTTGGAAAGGGATTGTAGATAATGCTAAATGGATTGCGAAAGGTTCAGCTGTGGCTGTAGGTAATGGACGCACCACTTTGTTTTGGGACCACTGCTGGGTAGCTGATAATTACTTGCGGGACTTAGCCACTGCTCCTATTCCGGCTGATTTAGATGGCGCCGCAGTGGAGGAAATGCGGGTGCCAGGTATGAGTTGGCGATGGGATTGCTTTTCGCACCTTCTCCCTAATCTAGTTCTAAATAACATAGTTAACTTGAAGCTAGTTGAGGATCCCTCATGTGGAGACATTCGGTACTGGAAGGGCACCACGAATGACAGTTTTTCCATCAAATATGCCCTCCAAATCATGCGTGAAGACCAGAACATCCCTTCCCATCCACAATGGGATGTGGTTTGGCATCTCCAAGTTCTAAAGAACATCCCTCCAAATCATGCGTTCGGGTTTTTATTTGGTTGGTCCTCCATAATAGAGTATTGGGTAATGCGAATAGGGTGTTCCGCCATCTCTCTAATGACCCTAATTGTCCACGTTGCAATCTCCAAAGAGATGAAACCCTTCTACACCTCCTTCGAGATTGCCCAGCTGCAAGAAGTATTTGGGCGCAAGTCGGTGGCCCTGCAAGTGTTCCCAGTTTCTTTAGTGGAGACCTACCCACTTGGCTTATGCGAAATTTGCACCCAGCTAACCCGAATTTGTCTGAAAAATGGCACATTTGCTTTGCTTTGGTTCTATGGTGGAATTGGCGTTGGCGTAATTGTGTAGTGTTTGGAAAAACTTAGGAAATACCTATTGACATAGGGACTTTTATTCAATCTCGAGTTGAAGAAACATGGAAAGTAGCCATGAACCCTACCAATCTAGATCAGAGCATCTAAGCTCCCCACCGGCGAGAGGTTTTTATTCGTTGGATTTCCCCGACTTGGCCATGGTTGGTATTAAATACCGATGGAGCTTCTAAGGGACCTTTAAAAATAGATGGTGGAGGGGCCTCCTTCGCAATGCCCAAGGCACTGTCTTGCGTGGTTTTGCTGCAAGTTTTGGTTCCTGTACAGCCTACAAAGCTGAGGTTCAGGCGGCGGTTTTGGGTCTAGAAATGGTGAGGGATATAAGGGTTAACAAACTTGTCCTCCAAACGGATAACCAAGCCTGTATTGAAGCGTTTTCAAAGGTCGGTCACCAAGGGGGTGAATGTGCTCATATAATCACGAGATGCAAAATGATGCTAGCTGCTATTGATTGGGAGGTTCGGATTGTTCACTGTTTTCGCGAAGGAAATCGAGTGGCAGATAATTTGGCGAACATCGGAGTGACTCAATCTGAAGCGTTGGTTTACTTCGATGCTCCTCCGCAGGCTATCACCCAGTTACTTCGTGAAGATATCATGGGAGTAGCCCTTCCTCGTTTTATTATTAAGTTTCTTTTATTTGTTAGGCTTGGCCCTCTGTTGCATCAAAAAAAAAAAAAAAATTCCAGGCGTTGGTTTTCTGTTTTTTTTTTCCAGATAATTCAGTGAGGTTCAGGTGAGAATGTGAAATTGAACAAAATGATTTGTGAAGATAACCTAATTATTACAGTTTTATGAAGATATATAACTCTAATATAAGAGGTTTAGATTTTCGACAGTCTTCATGAAGATATTTGTTGCGAAGGGTAATATAAATATGAAAGTAAATTAGAGTTACAGTGTGTTATACGATGTTACACCAAATATGCAGTGATTTGAAAAGAAATTGAACAAAATGTATGAGCAAATACAATTCATATGCGGAAATAAATATATTTGGTGTTGAATGGTGGCTACAAAAACTATAACAACTTCACAGAAAAATCTTCATAAAACATATATAAGACAAAAGAAGGTTACACAACAATACTCAAACATAAATCAAAGAAAATATTTTTGCAAACTAATGTTCACCTTCTAATTAGAGTTGTAGTAGTATTTGATAAGAGTTATACGAATTACTAATTAGAGTTATAGGGGTATTTTGAGTAGTCATAAGTGTTATAATTATAATTATAGCATTATTTGGATTGTACGTCTTAATTAGAGTTATAGGTTTATTTGATAAGAGTTATAGGAATTACTAATTAGAGTTATACGAGTATTTGACATGTCATAAGAGATGTAATTATAGTTATGGCATTTCTTGTTATGTACGTTCTAACTAGAGTTATAGGAATATTTGATTAGAGTTATATGAATTACTAATTAGAGTTACATGAGTATTTGACTAGTCATAAGAGTTCTAATTATAGTTATGGCATTACTTGTTATGTACGTTCTAATTAGGGTTATTAGAGTATTTGATTCGAGTTATATGAATTACTTATTAGAGTTACAAGAGTATTTGACTAGTCATAAGAGTTTCAATTATAGTTATGGCATTACTAATTACAATTATGGCAACACTTCTTTAGAGTTAGTGAGTAGTTAGAGTTATATGAAATAATTATTACAGTTTTGCTGGCACATGTTTAAGAATTGTACATTCACTTCTTCAGAGTTATAAGAAATAGTCATTAGAGTTATGCCAACACTTGTTCAGAGTTATAGGAAAAACTAATTAGAGTTTATCATAATACAAAAGATTTAAAGGAGGATAAAAATGTAGGAGTATATAGCAACGTGATAATTAGAGTTATAGGAGTATTTGATTAGAGTTATATGAATTACTAATTAGAGTTACAGGAGTATTTGACTAGTCATAAGAGTTCTAATTATAGTTATGACATTACTTGTTATGTACTTCTAATTAGAGTTAGCGTAATACTAACTTAATTTTCTTTGATGCTAATTACAATTATATATGGCAATACTTCTTTAGAGTTATACGAATGAGTAGTTAGAGTTATATGAAAAAATAATTATAGTTATGGTGACACATGTTTAAGAATTGTATAATCACTTCTTCAGAGTTACAAGAAGTAGTCATTAGAGTTATGCCAACAATTGTTCAGAGTTATAGGAAAAACTAATTAGAGTTATCATAATACTTTTGATTCTAATCAATTGATTACTTTTGATTCTAATTAATAAGTAAATCAATTATATTTATTTCAGTTATGCTGATACATGTTTAAGAATTGTACAATCACTTCTTTAGAGTTATAACAACTTTTGTTTAAAATCACAAGTGGCGTTAATTAGAGTTACAACATCTCTTCTTCGAAATTATAGGAAATGGTAATTATAGTTAAGATAATACTTATTTAGAGTTATAGAAAATAATCATTAGAGTTACAACAACACTTCTTTATAGTTATAAAAATTAGTAACTAGAGTTACAAACTGAGAACAAGATCTGTATAGAGTCATAATAGGAAATAATAATTAAAATTATGATAACAATTCTTTAGAGTTATAGCAAATAAACTTACTGTTAAGGCAATGCCATAGTAATTAGAGTTAATACAACACTTGTTTACCATCATAGCAAGTAGTAATTAGAGTTACAACAAAATTTGTCTAGAGTTATAGAAAATAGTAATTAGAATTATAAAAACACTTCTTTAGAGTTGTAGAAAATAAATTTAGAGTTAAGGCAACAATTGCCTAGAGTTATAGTTATAAATCACTTGTATAAAGTTATATAAAGTATTAGTTAGAGTTATAACAAGTAGTAATTAGAATTGCAGCCACACTTGCTTAGAGTTATACTTCAATCTAACACTACTATTGTTTTGGTTATTATCTTTGGTTGATCAATCATCCGATTTTCCTGCTAGCTAGTAATAGCAATATAGAAGGGAGACTAAGAGCCTTAAGAAGACACCAGATGGATGTTCAAAGAGATGCTATGATCACATAGTTTTAGAGATGGAAATCAGAGGTGTAGCTAGGCCCGAAGTTGCGGAGTGTGCTGGCTGATGTGGCATAATAACTATTATTTTCTATAACTATAATCAAGTGTTGCTACAACTCTAACCAATACTTGATATAACTCTTATCAAAATGTTGCAACTTGATAGCTTGTTAGCTCAATTGGTGAGTGTTTTGTGTGCAAATACACAAAAATGTGGGTTCAACTCCCACACAAGCTCTTATTATTTTCATGGTCTTGTTTAGTTTTTAGGATGTTTTTAATTTTTCTCATAAGCCTTACTTGATGCGACGGTAAAAGAAGGAACAAATGACGACATTAGTTTGAGTCAAAGTATGATTTTCAACTCTATTCTTAATGTACATGAGTGCTATTGTAGAGCATGTTCTAAGATAATTTATAAATGCAGTCTTTCTAACATGCCTACAACTTTGTTGTAGCCATTGAAGAAAGAAGACAAAAATTTGCCCCCAAATTGTGCTCTTGAACTAAAGCAAGTTATGTACAATATCTAGAACATCAAGAATCGCTGAGAAGCTAAAACTCGACTCTAGTGTAATAGCATCACGTGAGGAGGCTACATCCTCAATTTTTTTTTTCTCTTTTCAGTCACACCCCCAAATTGCAAATGGAACCAACAGATATAAGATAGAGACCAGGTTGACAAGAGCGGTGAGATAACAGGGAAATAAAATATGCAAACAAGATTGCGAAATAAGATATGCAAACAAGATTGCAAAAATTTCTGCATAATTAATGTGCGAATTGAAGTCCCCAATCATAATCAAAATTCGTTTAACAACAACAACACCGAATGTTCTGCATATATCAACAATTTCAAAATTTTGTAAACTAGATAAAAAAAAAATGAACTAATCTTTCTCTCCCATATTGTCTGCTACTATCTAAGTAATCTTGATATTGAGTGACAAATTCTAGAAGAAATTCGCTGACCTAGAGTTGCAAAGAAAAAAATAGCCTGTGAAACTAACTAGAACCGCCGAAAAATAGCAGAGAGCCAGAGAGGAGAGAGGGCAGTAGGTTAAGATTTTAAATTTTGGGATTTTAATTTAGTTAAGTTTGTAATCTTGGCCCTTCAATGAGACATGATCTAAGGGCTGTTATTTTTTCTCACTTCTCATGTAAAACCTCATTCTCACCTGAACTCAATTCTATATATATATATATATATATATATATATATATATATATATATATATATATATATATATATCACCCAAAAATTCTCACGTAATTCACTTTTTTCATCTCTTTGGTAAGTTCCAAATTTCAGATCTAAAAATCCACCAACCAGAATTTTTTTATTTTTAAAACCGACACCGCGACTCGGACGACTTGGCCGGAGTCCGTGCCGGTCTTCTTCTTCTCTTTTCTTCTTCCTTCTTCTTCTCTTTTCTCCTTTCTTCTTCTTTCCTCTCTACCTTCTGCGTTCTCATGTGAACAGTAGAAGGAACTTTAGTTCCTTATTTTTTTTGGAAGTCAACCTTTTGAAAAAAGAAAGAAAGAAAAGGTGTATAGGTGCAGCAAGTCCACGTGATAGTGGTAAGTTGTGCTTGCTGTCACATCACATGAAACATTTCTACAAAAATGTTCCTTCCAAATGTGACTGGTGTCACGTTTTTTTTTTTAGTAAAAGGTTTTAATTTTTTTTTCTTTTTCAACCTTGGTTATTTAACTTTGTTAGTTACTATTAATTTTGTAACTTTGGTTATTTATTTTTCGGGATATTATATCAAGTGACTAACTTTAGGTTATATTATTTGTTATAGACGGAAACATCGTAGAAGGCGACTTTTAGGTGAAATTGCTATACTTGGTACGCGTCGAGGTAATTCACAAGAGTTAACTATCTAGTAAGGACCTAAAGTATGAGAGTTTTTTCCAACAAGGACCTCAACAATTTTTTTGATCTACTAAGGACCTCATATCTACTATGGTTACATTTTCCATCCAATATTATTAACTTTGTTTTCTTTTTAATTTGTTTTAAAAAATTGAAATGGCCCCACCAACTCAATTATTCTTTATCTCTTTCCATATTCCTCTTAATTTGACTTTAACTTTTTTTCCATAAAACTATGAGTATTTTTTATCAAATTGGTACTTTAAGATACATTATTTGATCACATGAACATATTTTAAAAAATTATCACATGTGTGTATTTTGAAAGATTTTCTTTAATCATATGAGTATTTCTTAAAATTTGGACTACTTATAAGTATTTAATAAATCTTCATTGACCATATAAGCCCTTTATCTAATGTTATATATTCACCTCTATTTACATCTTATATATTCTTAGAGTAATTGTCTCAGAAGAACTCTAAAGAATCGATAATTATATCTCTCTCAATTCTTTACCTTTTTTCTCTTTTCTCTATCGGACACTAATAAAAAGTCTCGGGTCAGTAGTTAATGAATTCATGTCACAACTATTCACAAAAGCAGGATAAAGGGCAAAAAATAAGGGGTAAAAGAAAAAAATACAGAAATATAAAGAAAAATAAGAACATGTATTGCAATCTAGTCAAAATAGTGGTTCATATTGTCAAAAGAAATTTATTTTAAAAAAAACATACCCTAGTGATTTTGTTTTAAATACTCGTATGGTAAGATGATTTTTTGAAAAACACCCTTATACTTTGAATCATTATGTTTTTAAATGCCCATATTGCGAGAAGCTATATTTTAAAATACTCATTTGGTAATTACTAATCAGACCCTACACAACCGTCCAACCCTTTGTCTCTCTGTTAAAATATATCATGTTTGTGTAGGTCGTAGCTCTCATCCACCATCTTTACAAATCCAAAATTTATCCTAAAAGTTAAAATTCTTTTCCTCTTCAGCCTAATTTTTTCCATTGATAGTGCAAATTTTAAAATGTATCCTCTTGCAATGTGGGCATTTTTAAAAAACAGTGATACTGGTATAACGATATTTTTCAAAATTTTATCTTTTGTCTCTCTCTTAAAACAGTATTATTAGAATCACGCAGATCAACAAAGCCAGCCGACGTGGAAGAAGAAGTGTTTTATCCATCAAAATTGAGTTTGACAACGTCGTTGGAAGGTGGACGCCAACATATGCTAAGAACTTACCATACGAGTATTTAAAGAAATTACTACGGTATATGTGTTTTTAATAAATTTCTACAACATCTTATATGTAGTCGAAATTTTAAGAAATATGACTAAAGGAAATCTTTAAAAATAAACAAATGTGGTGATTTTTTTTTTTAAATGATCATATGATCAAAGAATGTATCTTAAAGTACCAATTTGACAAAAATATTCATAATTTTATGAAAAAAGAGTTAACGTCAAATTAGGAGGAAGATGGAGAGCGATAAAGAATAATTGAGTTGGTGGGGCCTTTTCAATTTTTTAAACAAAAAATAAACAAAGTTAATAAAATTGGATTTAAAATGTAACCTATTGGATGGAAAATGTATCCATGGTTAATTTGAGGTCCTTAGTATCAAAAAAATTGTTGAGGTCCTTGTTAGAAAAAATTCTCATAGTTTAGGTCCTTAGTGGGTAGTTAACTCTAATTCACAATGTCCATCAAAAACTAGAATCCCGTTAGGAATTGTATGTGCTGTGTTTAATACATGTGGTTATGTGATTCTATGGTTATATTAGATGTATATTATGTGGCATAAATAGTATTAGTAATTCTTATGACTAAAATTATTATTATTATATTACGGATGATATTATAAGTTGATATTGTGACTCTATGAGGCTCTAATGATGGATATATTGTTGCTATGAATTATGGACTTTGATTATTATAATTCTATTAAGTGGTTAAGTTGTGAAAAATATTTATTGAACTGAAGATGTTCCTATTAATGTTAATGTGATATTTGATGTGTCATAACTATTAAAATATATTAATCACGTAAAATAGAAAATATTCTTTAGGGAATTATCCCGTGGACTTGAATCCTCCATAGGTGATGTACAATACTTTTTTATGCTGTTACAACTCTTTATTGTCTTCCTCCTAATACTATTGGTGCAAATTGCGGATACCCATTAGATTAGTGAGGGGTGTGCACACTAGGGACGTTCTGCAAAACGATATTGGCCATTATTCTTAATTTATCTGGGTGACGACCCATGTTGAAGTAGGTGGTTGCTGGGATTAGTCCCGGCCTACTGAAGTTCAATTCCCCTGCTAATAATTAAATTTGTTGTTGTATAACTCATATAAACTTGAAATAATTGAAATGGTTAAGTATATTATATACTTGTCTGTAGTACGTAATACTTGTCTGTATTATGCTATAAAAATTATTCAAAATATAACTATTATTATTATTATTTTACGGGATGGAGTTGTATTTACTTAGCTTTCGCTAATTTTTTGTATATTTGTTTTCTTTGTTCTTTTCCCTATTTATATTGTGCAAGTTGGTGAAAGGGACTACGTTGCAGGAATGAGCGAATATATAGTTTTTTAGGTTCACCTAGTTTAATTAATATTATAGTACTGTTATTTGGGATTGTTTAATTTAGTTTAAATTAGACAACTTAGTTGGTTATTTTGATACTTTGGTTTGTAAGTTGAATTTTTTATATTTAATAATTAGCCTTGCATTTATTTTTAACAATAGATGTGGCGGTAACACCCTAAATGTTTGGTTAGATATTTTAATGAAAAGTGAATGTTCATAAAGTTTTGAAACCATAGTTTTGGGGGTGTTACAAATTGGTATCAGAGCTTCGGTTATAATAAATTAATATAAAATTAGGTGTTAATAAAAATTTGTTAAATAATTACGAGTCTAAGGTTAAAAAAAATATATAGGTATTAATAAATTAAGTAATAAACATTAAAATAAATTTTGAGAGTGGGATAGAAAAGGGTTTATGTGCTTTAATGTGAAAGCACTTATTTCAGGTGCTTATTAATTGTTTCTTTTCATTCTTATATGTTTAGATGTTGTAACTCCAAAAAAATGTTGCACTCGTATGACCAACCATAGGATTTAGAAATTTGTATTTATAATAAGGTCTGTATACTAAATTATTTAGTAGTTTTGGAAATTCTCTAAGATCCAATATGTGTTTTTATTAGGAATTTATTACTTGACCATTTTTTTTTTTTGAGTTGAGTAGAGTTTAAGTTCTTGTTATATTTGTTGCTTACTTGTCAGAATTGATGTTATGTGGAAGCATGAAAATATTATCTTGCAAATGTTATGATGAATATATTTGTTGAGGCATGTAATTTTCTTATGATGAAAGTTAGTATTGGATAAATAAAACTATGTGAAAGACCATGTATGGGTGAATAGTTGTAGTAATACCAATGCTAATGTGCAGGAATTATATGCAAACCTATCAAGTATACACTAGATCTCGTAGGAGGACTTTTGAACAAATGTGAAACCCATGAACAACTGCTTGAGAGACGAGATCTCTTGAACAACTTTCGCAACGTATGGGTTTAGTATGCAAAACCAATTAGGAATAATGGTGGAGAGGACCCACAAGCTGTATGCAAAGAAGTTAGCAACCCTTAAACCTCCAATTTTTGTAGGAAAGGAAGACCCCTTACTCTTAGAGAAGTAACTAAGAGACTTTGATAAGTTATTCGCTGCTACTGGGACACCTGAAGCTCAAAAAGTAGACCAAGCTACCTTTTATTTGAGGGAGGATGCAAACACTTGGTGGGAGAGTCAAGGACCTATTGTTAGAGCTCAGTAAAACTTTAATTGGAATGCTTTTAAGGTTGCTATTAAGGATAGGTTTTTCCCTGAACATATTAGGAAGAAGAAATACAATGAGTTCACTAGATTTAACTAGGTAGGTACTAGATCGGTGCAAGAGTATGCCCAAAAGTTCAATGAGTTAGCTAGATTTTGCGCTAATGTTGTGCCAGATGGAGAGCCGAGGCTCAAAAGTTTGAGGATGGGTTAGCATTTAGAATTCAGACCAGACTTGGGGGAGCAACTTCTGCAACTTTTCAGGAGGCTTATGCTAAGGCTTCTAATATTGAGGATTTTGAGGCGTGAAGAGGAAGTTATGGGAGGAATAAGAGAAAAGACCCACCTAACAACCAAATGACCATGGAAATCAAGAAACCTCGATATGAGGGTTACAATAATAATGGGGGCAATAATCACACTAATGGTGGTGGTAATTATCAAGGGAATCGTAGAAACTACCAAGGTCAGGGGAGATCAAACCATCAGGGATCCCGTACCCAGAACCCTACTTGTAGGAAGTGTAACAAAAGCTACCCAAGATTTACCTGTCAAGGAGACCCAATAACTTGTTATGCTTGTGGAGAGAAAGGACATAAGGCTAATCAGTTCCAAGCTCAGAATAATGGACACAATGGAACAATGGGGGGAATAGGAATGGTCATGGGCTTAATCAGAACCAGAACACACAATCGTCCCTATAATAACAACAACTCCCAAGATCAGACTTCGAATGCTCAAGGAGGGAACACTACTGAACATAATGGTTAGAATAACAGTTAGCAAATGGAGGAAACAACAATCAAAACAGCAATGGAAATGGCGCTCGAGGCAACAATGGAAGAATCTATGTTATGAACCAGAATGACGCAGACACCAACACCAACACCAATGTTGTGACGGGTACTTTCCTCGTAAACTCTAACCCTGCTTACTTGCTTTTCGATTTTGGGGCGTCTCATTCTTTCATAGCTAGTTCATTTGTTGAAAAGTTAGGTTTAAACCTTCAATCTTGTGTCAAACTTTCATAACAATACCTTCAGGAGAAGTAGTTCATTGCAGTTCCTATACCAAGACATACCATTACCATATTAGGATCTGATTTGCCTGCTGATCTTATTCAGTTTGACTTACCCGATTTGATGTAATATTGGGAATGGATTGGCTTGCTAAGTATAGAGCTAGGATAGAGTGTCATACCAAAAGGTGTCTCTTAGGGGGCCAAAGGGAAATAGAATATCCTATCAAGGAATTGTTTCTAAACCTGGAGTCAGTATTGTGTCAGCCATGTCATTCAAAACCTATATTAGGAAGGGCTACCCCATATATTATGCCATGTGGAAGATGTGAGTGTGGAGGATGGAGAGATATCTAAATACCTGTGGTGAGTAGTTCCAAGATGTTTTTCCAGAAGAAATTCCAGGATGCCGCCAGTGAGAGAAATGGATTTTAAAATTGACCTAGTGCCTGGAACTGGAGCTATTTCTAAGGCACCATATAGGATGGCACCTGCAGAGATGCAAGAGTTGAAATGCAATTGGAGGAATGTTTGGAGAAAGGGTACATTAGGCCAAGTGTTTCACCTTGGGGAGCACCAATGTTATTTGTTCGAAAGAAGGATGGAACCTTGAGGTTGTGTATTGATTACAGAGAGTTAATAATGTCACAATAAAGAATAAGTACCCATTGCCTAGGATTGAGGATTATTTGATCAACTTAAGAGTGCTGGAATTTTCTCTAAGATTGATTTGAGGTCTGGGTATCACCAATTGAGAATTGCGGAGGAAAATATACCGAAGACAGCGTTTCGTACGAGGTATGGCATTATCAGTTCACAGTGATGCCCAAGGACTTACTAATGCACCTGCAGCATTTATAGATCTTATGAATAGGACTTTTCAGCAGTATTTAGATAAATTTGGTGGTATTCATAGATGATAAATTGGTGTATTCGAAGGACAAAGAAGAGCATGAAGGTCATTTAAGGAAAGTTTTGGAGATACTTCGAGAGAAAAGTTGTATGCTAAGTTATCAAAATGTGAGTTTTGGCTTGAGAAAGTAGCATTTTTGGGTCATGTGATTTCAAAAGAAGGTGTTGCTGTGGATCCATCAAAGACACAAGCAGTAACAGAATGGGTGAGACCTAGTAATGTGATTGAGATTAGAAGTTTCTTAGGACTTGCTGGCTACTACAGGAGGTTTTTGCGAGATTTCTCAAAAGTAGCTCAACCTTTGACGAATTTGATGAAGAAAACAACTCGATTTCAGTGGGATGAGAAGTGTGAGAAAGCTTTCTAAGAATTGAAACAAAGACTTACTTCAGCACCAGTTTTGACGTTACCATCTGGATTGGAAGGTTTTAAGGTGTATAGTGACGCTTCTTAGAATGGGTTAGGATGTGTATAGATGCAACATGGGAAGGTGGTAGCATATGCTTCGGGACAACTTAAGCCTTATGAACAAAATTACCATACTCATGATTTAGAGTTAGCTGCAGTAGTATTCGCATTGAAGATTTGGAGGCATTATTTGTTATGGTGTGTCTGTAAGATTTTCACTGATCATAAAAGTCTGAAGTATATATTTACTCAAAGGAGTTGAACATGAGACAAAGGAGATGGCTTGAACTCATTAAGGATTATGATTTGGAGATATTGTATCATGAGGGTAAAGCGAATAAAGTTGTTGATGCGTTGAGTAGGAAGACTAGTCATACGATGAACATGATGGTGTTATCTGAGAGATTGTGTGAAGAATTCAGGAGAATGAGTTTAGAAGTCATGGAGCAAGGGTAAGTGGAAGCCCAATTGAATGCATTATGTTTGCAACCCACCCTATTCGATGATATTCGAGTGAAGCAAAGTAGTGATGAGTGGATGGTGAAGATTAAGAAAATGAAAGAAGATGGAGTTGCCATTGAGTTTGACATCGATGAGAATGGTGTTGTGAACTAGGAAGATGGTGTGTGCCTAAGGATGAGGAGTTAAAAAGAAAGATTTTGGAAGAAGCTCATAATACGCCATATTCTGTGCATCCTGGAGGAGATAAGCTTTATAAGGATTTGAAGCAGCATATTTGGTGGAAAAACATGAAACGTGAAGTGGCAGAGTTCGTTGCAAAGTGTTTGACATGTCAGAAAGTGAAATTCAACATATGAGACCTGGTGGAATGATGCAACCTCTAGAAGTGCCGAGTTGGAAATGGGAGTCTATTTCAATGGATTTTGTGATGGGATTACCACTTACTAAGTCAGCTAAGAATGCCATATGGGTTATAGTGGATCGTTTGACAAAGTCGGCCAGGTTTATAGCAATGAAGGATACTTGGAGTATGCAACAGCTGGCTAGTGCATACGTGTGAGAGGTTGTTAGATTGCATGGAGTACCTAAGGATATTGTTTCAGATAAAGACTCGATATTCTTATCCAAGTTCTGGGAGAGGTTACAACAAGCATTTGGGACATTGCTCAAGTTTAGTACAGCTTTCCACCCTGCAACAGATGGACAGACAGAGAGAACAATTCAAACTTTGGAGGATATGTTGAGAGCATGCGTGATAGACTTTGGAGGATCTTGGAATGATTATTTGCCAACTATAGACTTTTCTTATAACAACAGTTATCACTTAAGCATAAAGATGACACCGTATGAAGCATTGTATGGGAAAAAATGTATGATTCCTATGTGTTGGAGTGACATAAGTGAGACGATGACTTTAGGGCCTGAGATGATCGAAGAAACAACGAAACAAGTTAGGCTTATTCAGGAGCACATGAGGGCAGCTCAAGATCGACAAAAAGCTTATGCAGATCAGAATAGAAAGGAGATGGAGTTTAAGGTTGGGGAGAAGGCTTTGCTAAAAGTGTCACCAACAAAGGGGGTCATGAGATTTGATAGGAAAGGAAAGTTGAGTCCGTGTTACATTGGACCATATGAGATCTTGGAGCGAATTGGGGAAGTAACAGCCTATAGATTAGCCAAGCGTCAGTATTCTTCTTCTCTTTTCTTCTTCCTTCTTCTTCTCTTTTCTCCTTTCTTCTTCTTTCCTCTCATCCTTCTGGTTTCTCGTGTGCACAGTAGAAGGAACTTTAGTTCCTTATTTTTTTTGGAAGTCAACCTTTTGGAAAAAAATAAAGAAAGAAAAGGTGTATATGTGCAGCAAGTCCACGTGATAGTGGTAAGTTGTGCTTGCTGTCACATCACATGAAACATTTCTACAAAAATGTTCCTTCCAAATGTGACTGGTGTCACTTTTTCTTTTAGTAAAAGGTTTTAATTTTTTTTTTCCTTTTCAACCTTGGTTATTTAACTTTGTTAGTTACTATTAATTTTGTAACTTTGGTTATTTATTTTTCGGGATATTATATCAAGTGACTAACTTTAGGTAATATTATTTGTTATAGACGGAAACATCGTAGAAGGTGACTTTTAGGTGAAATTGCTATACTTGGGACGCATCGAGGTAATTCACAATGTCCATCAAAAACTAGAATCCCGTTAGGAATTGTATGTGTTGTGTGTAATACATGTGGTTATGTGATTCTATGGTTATATTAGATGTATATTATGTGGCATAAATAGTATTAGTATTTGTTATGACTAAAATTATTATTATTATATTTATAATGCATACTATCCCTACGTATAATACATATGTATCTACTAGTATTTTGTTATTACCTTCGGATTTATAATGTACATATGTAACCATCATGCTAAAAAGTACACTAATGTTGATAATGTAACTTAATGGGTAAAACTAGTGAGTTAATGGTTGATATTGTGACTCTATGAGGCTCTAATGATGGATGTATTGTTGCTATGAATTATGGACTTTGATTATTATAATTCTATTAAGTTGATAAGTTGTGAAAAATATTTATTGAACCGAAGATGTTCCTATTAATGTTAATGTGATATTTGATGTGTCATAACTATTAAAATATATTAATCACGTAAAATAGAAAATATTATTTAGGGAATTATCCTGTGGACTTGGATCCTCCATAGGTGATGAACAATACTTGATTTTATGCTGTTACAACTCTTTATTGTCTTCCTCCTAATACTATTAGTGCGAATTGCGGATACCCATTAGATTAGTGAGGGGTGTGCACATTAGGGACGTTCTGCAAAACGATATTGGCCATTATTCTTAATTTATCTGGGTGACGACCCATGTTGAGGTAGGTGGTTACTGGGATTAGTCCCGGCCTACTAACGTTCAATTCCCCTGCTAATAATTATATTTGTTGTTGTATAACTCATATAAACTTGAAATAATTGAAATGGTTAAGTATATTATATACTTGTCTGGAATACTTTATACTTGTCTGTATTATGCTATAAAAATTATTTTCAAAATATAACTATTATTATTATTATTTTACGGGATGGAGTTGTAATTACTTAGCTTTCGCTAATTTTTGTGTATTTGTTTTCTTTGTTCTTTTCCCTATTTATATTGTGCAGGTTGGTGAAAGGGACTACGTTGCAAAAATGAGCGAATATATAGTTTTTTAGGTTCACCTAGTTTAATAAATATTATAGTACTGTTATTTGGGATTGTTTAATTTAGTTTAAATTAGACAACTTAGTTGGTTATTTTGATACTTTGGTTTGTAAGTTGAATTTTTTATTTTTAATAATTAGCCTTGCATTTATTATTAACAATAGATGCGGCGGTAACACCCTAAAGGCTTGGTAAGATATTTTAATGAAAAGTGAATGTTTATAAAGTTTTGAAACCAAAGTTTTGGGGGTGTTATATTAACAAGTTAGTTACAACTAACTTTCATTCTCTTAATTTGTTAGTCCTAGCTCAGCTTTAGCTCTTTATTGCTATTTTCAGAACCAATGAGAATATTTCAAATTAATCTTTCTGTCACTAAATCTCTCTAAACTCCTCTCTTTCTCTCTTACATTTGTCTGAGTTCTATGAAGTCTGAATACCACTTTTAGAATATGTCATGGTATCAGAGCAATTTGCTCATTGAAAAACTTCCATATTGTTTAGATAACATTGATTCGAATATTATGAAATCTGGAAATTCGTCCCAAAATATATTCTACTCATTTAAAGGTGTGTTTTGTATGAATTTGTCATAAAATTTTCTCTAAAATTCTGATTGATTGTGATTCTTTCACTACTACATTAAAAGGCAAAAGCAACGCACAAAAACCGTTGCAATTGGCCCAAAAGTCGTTGCAATAGACCTATTGCAACGGTTATGAACCGTCGCATTTGGAGGCGTTGCAATAGGCCTAGTGCAACGACTTTTAGGACCTATTGCAACGGCTTGATGAACCGTTGTACTAGACCAATCTTTTAGGCAACGGTTATGCCAGTCATTGGTTTCATGTAGATTACGCGACGGTTAGGCTATCGCAACGCCAATTAGCAAAAGCCATTGCAACGCCTATATATTGTATTATATATTATATTATAATATATATATATATATATATATATATATATATATATATATATATATTACAAGATTAAAAGTTGCTCCAAAAGCTCAAGATAGTTGTCATGTATTTAAAATTTTCAAACTAATGAATATATAAGAGTACTACAATCCGATGACTAAATTGTTACTAATATAAACAAAATGTATTACATCAAACCAAACTAAATAATTGTTTAGCATGCCACAAAATATTTCTAGCGTATACATATCCTAAATTCCTTCTAAATACTACCTAAAAGCACCATATTGCAATATATAGCTAGCAAGATCCCGCCACCAATAGCGTATATACTAAAACATCTATGTTTGATCTCCATCATTGGCTCATTGTTCACCTAATAATTGAAACACGGTAAATAGTTAGAAAACACTAAATTTATTGCCTTAAATTGGAAATGGAGTTGACATAACAATAAAAAAGTCACGGAGTAAGACTTCAGATATATAGAAGAAACTAGTGGAAAATAGATTAAGGTTAGTTAAAATTGAGTCCATTATAATGGTCTAATTACATTAAAAATAAAGTTGTATACTTGTAGTTGTACTGCTCGACTGTCTGCTGTCCAAGACATATCTAAGGAAGCCAACAACCACTCTTGTATGACAATTACACCACCCTCATCTAATTGGTATCATTCTTTGCAGCTTATGCTTGTTCAGTTGATTTCTTTTTTCTGATAATGTTGTGATAAAATTTGTTTCCTTTGCAACCAAAATCATCTGAATCTTGTCGTTGTCAACAATGTTCCATTATTCTTCAATATCCGTGATGGACCTTATATGCCTACTCTACGTCTCCTCCATCAATGTAAGCTTAAATTTGGAAATTAGTTCCACTTATTTATGCTTTCACCTTATAATTCATGGTTGTGATCTAGGTAAAATGTTACCGCTATGTTACTATTTTCGAGTCCGTCAAAAATAACTTCTGACAGTCTCTTAGGTCTTATCTCTAGTGAGGTTTACCACTGCTTTTATCCAACCTTATTGTCATATATATGTCATTGCAGTGCACAGTTTCAACTGAGCTTAATCTCTCTCTTTGAACTTTTTCTTTCTGTTTCAAGGGTTGTTCTGCAAATTTTACGGCTTGATTAATTGGTGTGAGTCGTAGGAATCAGACAAACCAGACCAACCAACTCTAGTCACCACTGTCCACAAACATGGATTTAATCATTTATAGAATTCTGAAGTAAATTTCATCAACTAATGTTAATTCAGAAATTTCATAGAGAGCTTGCATGTCAAAAGTAAGATGGAAGTACCTATTGCTTAAGATTCTGATAACCAGACAGTAAATCCTGCATAAAGATGTTGCCATTTGTCCGCTCGTCCAGCAGTACCATGCTTGCAACAACAGCTCGAACATGGCTGAGACACAAGAAGTCATATGAAATGGCTGATTCTCACATACATAAACCAAATCATGTCTTGCTTATGCTAGAAGATTACCTATTTAGACTCTCTAAAACTGCTTCCTTTGCTTCTGCCACATCATTTCAGTGTTTAGACTTCGAAATAGATACTTAGCAACTGTCAAATTTTGCTCGAGTGTTAATCAGGTCAAATAATTTCTCATCCTCAAGCTTACAGATTTTACACTAGACTTCATTCTATTTGTTGTAATCTCGTTTCCTATTAGACTAAATATATATATTGAGAAGCGAGGGTTCAAAGATGTTAAAGGCATAGAAATTGAAGAACTCATTGGCACTAAAATTCCCATAACAATTGAAATTGAAAACGTACCTTTTGAAGCTCGACTGATAATCCGAATTTCGCCTCTTTGCTTGGGTTTTCTTGAATAATTTCACATACCTGCTGCATTGAAGACATGAATTTTGCAGATATTTGCCACCTTAAAAGAGCAACCTTTTTGTGCAAAGAGCATGTGTGAAATCACACTTTTGCCAAACACCGCATTATTAATGAACTCAATATATGAGCATAACAAAATACAGACTAATACACATTAACACATCACAATAACTTTTCTATGTTCAAAGTGTCTAATTGAAAAAAAAACTACTTCCTTTGTCACACTATAAATTGCACGCCCATAGATTCCCAAATTGTTTTTCAACTTCCTCTTTTACTCTACAAGCCTTCTCTCCCCAGCATATCAACCCTTTTTTTTTCCATCCCCAACTTTTTCTTACTTTTTCCAGCTCTCTCTACCCACTAGCAAATAGCTATTCAATTCTATTATTATTACCATTCTTTCATAATTTATATAAAACACATACCACATCTTATGTCCCACCTACATTGACCCTAAATAATTGTGTCAACTCAAACCATATTGTGAAGAACATTTTGAGAAGGAAATATAATTATTCAGATAAACAACAGACGAAGGGATCCAATTCAAAATTCAATCAATCCAATATTGTCAATCATAACATGCTTTTCCCAGTCACTTGATCATCTTAGTAGATTAGCTCCTTGATCAAACGCTTTGCTCTTATTGATATTTGACACATTAGTACAACTTAGAGCTAGAATCGCCTTCCTTTGTGAACCAAACTTCTAACTTTTAAGACTTCCTTTCCAAACCAATATGAAATTCTCTTATTCATTAGGATCAATCTTCATTTAATAGCTAGAAGCTGTTAAAATGTGGGCTTCATTGCTTATTGTCACTCTTTAGTTTAATTTACAGTCGTAATTTGTACAAGCTAGATTAATGCTTCTTCATTGCTTTTGTCTCTCTCTCTCTCTGTGCTCTTTTCTTCATTGCTTCTCTCTCTCTGCTCTTTTCTTCATTTCTTTTCTCTCTCTCTCTCTCTCTTCCTCCTCTTTTCTAGTTCTTCCGCTCAAATTATAACCCTGCTTTTTCTTCTTGCCAAATTCCTTTCCTATTACCTTCCTATTCTTTTTGTCTCCCCCTTCTACATCAACATGTCTTCCACCAAGTTCTAGAAAGTCCCCAAGACTGGGAAAAAGAAAGACACAGGGTTTTGTATAATGAGACACTTCAGGATCAAGAAGCCTCAAAAGTGTATCATTGCATATTCCCTCATTCAAATAATAAGGATTCTTCATCAGTCTGTCTACATATATAACATATTCCCATATATCAGAGTATTTTTTTTCTCACGACCAAAGCAATAATTATGAAATAATACTTAACCATTATCTACTTCCAGAGATTCTTCTTGGTCATAAGCTTGTGTAGAAAATTTCGTGTATTTCTATTTAACCTAATTAGCATCAGCATCCCACCACTGCAACAAATCTGCCTTCTTATGATTAAATGATTCAAGAATTGTTTAATAAATCAACCACTATCTAATTACTGATCATCATAAACTCAACCAAGGCACTAACAGACCCTAAGTTATACCAGCAGACATGCCAGTGACATACTTTGTCAAGTCCCAAGGACTTGCAGAAAACTGCAAGAGTCTGGCATCAAATAAGATATATTTGAGGCTGAACCAAGGACAGATACAATTAGAATCACCTTACGTCCACGTTCACATGTACGCACAGTCATGCGTACAGATACAACCAACAAAGTATTCAACAGGGAGAGAAGAAAGCAGCATTCATTCAGCTGCATAAACTCACCTGCTCACATTCTTTCCTAGAGAAGCAGTAAACTATTCCAGATTCATTATTAGGATATGATCCCCTTATAAATTCAGCAATTTCATCAACCACCAACTTTCCAGTTGATGATTTCTCTCTCACCTGTGCAAAGGAAGGCATAAACAAGCATTAGGAGCTGGAGCTCTAGCACAGAAAGGCAGAGTAAGAAGAATTAGCACTCGCAAGTCGCATGTCACTAACCATATAAAACAAATTCGGCCTGTTCACGCTACTAACAAATTTTACACATTTTGGTATATGCAACATCTCCATCAAATCAAGTTGAACTTTCTTTGTAGCAGTTGCCTGAAAGTCTAAGCAAAAGGATTCTGGAAGAATTTCGAAATAATATTGAAAGAAATCATGAACATACCTTTTCCTCTTCATGAAATCTAAATTCTTCATCTTCCTTTGTTTTGCAGATACTCGTGAATTTAGGAATTCATGAACATACCTTTTGAATTGTAATATTAAGAATCTCGTGAATTCCTAAATTCCTCTTCCTATTAGTAGATAATCACAATTCTCATACCTTGAGCAGTTGAAAGATTTGGGAAATTGGAAAATTTTCAAGTAGATATTCTTAGGGTTTCTTAGTACTTCGATCAGTTACAGTGTGAATGGTTTTTTTTCCTTGTTTTACGAAAATTTAAGGTATTAAATTAGAAGTCTTTTTTTGTAAAGGTTTTGAAATTTCGTGAAAAAAAAAGAGAGGGAAAGATCATTGTTACCAGAAATAATGTCTTATGCGACAACCTTTAATTATCTTGACGTATAATTCCATCTAATGCAACGACAATAAGCAAGTCGTTGCGATAGATATACCTAATGCAACGGTCATTATCAAGTCGTTGCAGTAGCTCAATCCATGAATCTAAATTGACATGGACCATTGCAATAGATGCTCCTACTGCAACGGTGTAAAAAACAATCGTCGCATTAGTTAATTTTAGCCATTGCCTTTGATTAAAAATAAAGTAGTGTTTAATTATTTTTTTTAACCAAAGTTTTGGGGGTGTTATATTAACAAGTTAGTTACAACTAACTTTCATTCTCTTAATTTGTTAGTCCTAGCTCAACTTTAGCTCTTTATTGCTATTTTCAGAACCAATGAGAATATTTCAAATTAATCTTTCTGTCACTAAATCTCTCTAAACTCCTCTCTTTCTCTCTTACATTTGTCTGAGTTCTATGAAGTCTGAATACCACTTTTAGAATATGTCATGGTATCAGAGCAATTTGCTCATTGAAAAACTTCCATATTGTTTAGACAACATTGATTCGAATATTCTGAAATCTGGAAATTCGTCCCAAAATATATTCTACTCATTTAAAGGTGTGTTTTGTATGAATTTGTCATAAAATTTTCTCTAAAATTCTGATTGATTGTGATTCTTTAATTATTTTTTTTTGCGATTTTGATCATCATACATCTTCGTATCTTTGATTTTGATTGACTCGTCATTTTTGTCTGCTTCTAGTTTCATTCTTCTTGAATTTTCTGCTTTTGATTCCTTTTGCTCTTCAATCATGATTTAAATCAAGCGTTCTTATCTTCATCTTATAATTCTCATTGATTCTTCCTTCTGAATTTCTTCATTACTCATTAATCATGCGTTATGTTTAAACAATCAACTAGAGATATTTTGTTGGATCTTGAGGAGAGATATGGCTATACTTCCTTAGCACAAAGATCATATGCTTACAACATAAAATAGCAGATGCTGCTCAAGGCACTCAATCTGTATTAGAGTTTTTCATAAAACTCAAATCTATATGGGATGCTATAGATGAAGCACATCCTTTGCCCTACTGCACTTGCAACAAGTGTTCTTGTAACCTCACAAAAAGGTTTCATGAGAGACACACTAGGAGAAAATGGTTATTTAGTTTATGATGAAACTATCTGAGTAGTTTGCTACTATTAGAGGAAACTTATTGATGATGAATCATCTTCCTAAGGTCATTGAAGCCTAGGGGATGTTTGCTCAAGAGGAGAAATATAAAGAGCTTTTTCACTATTCTTCTCAAACTGAATCATTAGCTTTTATGGCTGATAAGAAGGGATACGTTGACTATACTAAGCCGAAGTTCAACTCAACCAGCTTCAGGAAATCTCAGGAGGAGGATCAAAGGCAGTCAAACCTGGATCTAAGTACTATTGTACTTGGTGGTCAAAGTATTGATCGTTGCTTTAAAATACATGGCTATCCAGCCAATTTTAAAAGCTTCAAAGACAAGAAAGTAGTTGCACTTTCTTCTTCTAAAGATGTCGATATGGAGACGGATGAACCTACATATATCACCTACTTTGTCTATGGGGCAGTATAATCAGCTCTTACGTCTTCTTTAGTCTCAAGAACAAAACACTAAAGATGATTCTCACATTGGATATGCTATGATGGCAGGTAATTATTGCTTGCTCTCTTGCTTTGAAACTTCTTGGTTGATTGATAGTGGTGCCACTAACCATATTTGATCATACAAATTAAATATTACAATTTCTGGAGTTAAACACATTGGCACAGTCCAGATCAATGATGATATCACTCTCTATAATGTTCTACATGTTCCACAGTTTAAGTTCAAACTCATTTTAGTGCATAGGCTACGTGTTGGATTTGAATTGTGACATACACTTTGCTCATGACAAGTGTTTTATATCATGTCACAGAGGGAAGCAGATTTAACTTGGTAAAGTCAAGGCTAGGTTGTATAATGTGGTTGATCAGAGGTTTTTGGTTCTATGTCTACTACTACTTCACATACTTGTAATAAATTATGCCTCACTGCTGTTGATGATGCAAAATTGTGGCATCTTAAATAAGGACACTTACCCATCAAACAGTTGAAACTCATAAATCCTTCTTACAATGTTATGTCTTATGTAAAGGATATCATATGTCAGGTTTATCCTCAGGCTAAAACAAACCAAACTTTGCTTCCTTATTAGTTCAATAAAGACTACAAGCCCCCTTTTGAATTTCTTCACATAGATGTTAAGGGCCCTTATGCTGTGACGACACCTTCAGGATGTACACAATTCTTGACTATTGTAGATGATTTCAGCGGATTCACTTGGGTACATTTCTTGAAACATAAAAATGATGTTGTAAATGTGATGCATAATTTCTTGAAAATGGTTCAAACTCAATTCAATGTTGTTGTCAAGTGTGTTAGGTGTGATAATGATGGTGAACTGTGTGAAGGAGACATGAAAATTTTGTACAATAGCCATGGCATTCTCACCTAAACTAGATGTAGTGATACACCACAATAAAATGGTGTTATTGAAAGAAAACACAAACACATCCTAGAGACTGATAGGGGATCTTTATATTCAATTCAATCTAAAGTTCCAAATAAGTTTTGGGGATATTTTGTCATGTGTGTTGTCTATCTCATTAACAAAATGCCTCTTAAGCCTATCAATTATACAACCCCCCATTTTAGACTGTTTGGTAAAAAACCTTCCCTAAATCATTTGAAAACCTTTGGTTGTTTGTGTTATGTTTACATTTCTAGAATAATAAGATCTAAACTTGATGACAGGGCTCGGTCTTGTGTATTTCTTGGCTAATCTAATAGCTAAAAAGGTTATAGAGTTTTTGACCTTGCAACTCATAAACAAACTGTTACTAGAAATGTTCAATTTCATGAATCTCATTTCCCTTATCACCTTTCTCCTTCTATATACAAAACTGCCATTTATCTTCCTACCTCTCATTCTTTCTTTCATGATACTTCTACTGATTCTTTTCATCCTGTATGGTTTTTCTCAACCATGATCAATCACTTTCTTTAGCTGATACACCATCTTCCAACTCACCTCCTCCTACTTCTACTCCTTCACATCCTTCAACTGATTATGTTGTAGACATCAGTTCCATCGCTGCTCCACCTCATCTACGTGTTCTTAGGAAATGTTCCAGACCTCACAAACTCCCATCTTATCATAATGATTACAAATGCAACATTGTTGCTCTATCATCTAAGCTCACACAACATTGGTGCAATCTTGTCTCTTTTTATTCCTTTCCTACAACACATAAAGCTTTCATTTCTACCACATGTGACATCAAAGAACCTGTTAAATTTGGGTTGAAACTATGCAACTTGAACTACATATCCTAACCATACATGCGAATAAATTTGCTTAGTGGTAAAAAACCTATTGGTTCCAAGTGAGTCTTTAAGGTTAAAATAAAAGCTACTAGTGAACTTGAAATGAGTAAAGCTAGGTTAGTAGGTTAGTAGCCGAAGGTTTTAACCAAAACATGGCATTGATCAGTGGCGGATCCAGAAATTTTCTAATGGTGGTGCACTATCAATTACCATTCACTAAACAAAAATATTTTTTGATAAAAAATACTCCAAACTAAATTTCAATCGAAAAGAAAATAAATATATAGCCAATAATTATACAAAATACAACCCAATAGTACTAGAAAAACCAAATATCCAATTATGAGGGGAATTGTGAGGGGAATTTTGATAAGAATTTTTAGGAGCATTTTGAATTGAATTGTGTGATGGAGAGGAATGTTGTTTGCTTGCTAGTTGAGGAGACAAAATTTTTCATTTTGTGTCGAATGTGGAGGAGAATTTGGAGTTTGATTTTTCTTAGTGAAGAAACTAGCAATATTTTGCGTTTTGTTTCGAGTACGTTTTCTCTTCATATCAAATCTGAAAATCAAGTAACAATTGAACTAAATGAAGATGTATCTCACCAAATGAAACATGTGCCAATTTGCCGTAGAGCATAAACTATAATCAACAAAATCAACATTAACAATGATAACACTCAATTCAAATATAATGTCATTTCAATTTTCAAACACCAATAACACTCAAATCAAAATACAACAATAAAATCAACATTTATACAATTCTAAATGATATAATTTGATATATAAACAACCATAACAAGTGAAATTGCAATTTATTTTCTAATTCTCATAAAATTCATAAATCCTAATCTATAAACTAAAACAAGAAATCAAGAAAAATTGAGAATATTAAGATGTACGGTGTACCTCCGAGGCTCAGAGACTCCGACCATCGTCTAGAACAAGAAATCAACCACCGTCGTACACCAATACCGACCGATTCTGTAGGTCGGCGAGTCACTTCGCCACTGTATATGAAGCAGAACCACGCAACAACTTACAGCCCCGAGACTCCGAGGCACTTCGACCGATTTCTCTTTAAGTTCGCGCGTCGACACCGCCGGTGAGGCCAGAATCCGGATGACGGGAGGAAGAAGGGACTGAGATTTTATGAGAGAGAAAGGGAGAACTGAGGTTTGAGAATAGTTGAGATGTGGGAAAATAACCGTGACATTTTCGTGCGTAAGAAAAGTAATTTTTTATTTTTTTTATTGTTGGTGCACGTGCACCATGGTGGTGGTAGCTAAATCCGCCACTGGCATTGATTATGACGAGACCTTCAGCCCTGTTGTTAAGATGAATATTGTGAGAAGTTTGAGTGTAGTTGTTGTAAGTAAGAACTAGCCATTGTTTCAATTGGATGTAAAAAATGCATTCTTTACATGCTGATTTAAAGGAGGAGGTCTACATGAAAGTTACTGAAGGTATGTCTAATCTACATCACAAGATTTGTAAACTGAGAAAATCTCTCTATGGTCTGAAGCAAGCTTCTAAACAGTGGCATGAGAAGCTTGCTTAGTCCTTAAATGATCTAGGCTTTCATAAATCTCCCTATGATCACAATCTCTTCATAAAGCAAGCTGGAGTTGATATTTGTATGTCAGCTGTTTTTGTTGATGACATAATTGTTACTGGTACAAGCTCATATGATATTGATAAATTGAAGAGCCATTTACATCAACAATTCAGCATCATAGACCTAGGAAAATTAAACTATTTCCTTGGTATTTTAGGTGGGTTATACCTCAGCAATCATACTTCTCAGTCACAACAAATTCACAAAAGAATTGTTGTCTTCCTGTCATATTTATCTCACTAGAAAAGCCTTTACACCCTTGCCACTCAATCTTAAACTACAAGCCGATGTTGGTAATTTGTTATCTAAAACTAAGACATATAGATCACTTTTGGGAAAGTTAAATTTTCTCACAACCACCAAGCTAGATTTAGCATATGTTGTACGATCTCTCAGTCAATTTATGCATGCCCTTAGAACTTCTCATCCATCAACTCTAGAACATACTTTGAGATATGTATATCACACAGCAGGTCAATGCATTCTATTAAAAGCTTCTGATGAATTATGCTTACAAAGCATTCTCATACTCTAACTAGGCCTCCTGCCCTGATTCAAGGAAGTCCATCACTGGTTATGTTTTGTTGCTTGTAGGAAGTCAAAAAAAACAAAGCATTGTTTCCAAGTCTTCCTTTGAAGCAGAACATAGAGCTATGGCTCCTGCAGCTTCAGAGGTTACTTGGACTGTTAGGCTCTTAGAAGAATTGGGAGTGAAAGGTCTCAAACTTGTGGTTCTACATTGTGACAACCAATCTGCCCTACACATTGCCAGAAATTCAATTTTTCATGATAGAACAAAGCATAGAGATTGATTGCCAGTTCACTATAGAAAAGGTTCTTGAAGGTCTTATTCAACAAACTTATCTTCCTACAAAGCAACAATTGATAGATGTTTTCACTAAGTTTTTGCCAACTTCTCAGTTTAATTCTTTACTTTTCAAGTTGGTAATGCTAATTCAGCCATCTCCCAACTTGAGGGGGGCATTGGAGAATAGTTCTATTGTAAATAATAGTTAGTTTAGGCTGTTAACAAGTTAGTTACAACTAACTTTCATTCTGTTAGTTTGTTAGTTTTAGCTTAGCTTTAGCTCTCCAGTATAACTGCACTTTATCCTTGTTATTTTCTGAACCAATGAGAATAATTCAAATTGATCTTTCTCTCACTAAATCTCTCTAAACTTCTTTCTTTCTCTCTTACATTTCTCTGAGTTCTATGAAGTCTGAATACTAGATTTTAGAATTTGTCAATAATTGGTTTACATTCATCTATGCCAAGTGCCACAAAAACCAATATGCATTTTACCCCCTCTTATAACATACAACCCATGGATCAATCCACGTAAAACTACATTACCTCGTTAACAT
The DNA here is from genome assembly GCF_026745355.1 of Beta vulgaris subsp. vulgaris. Lineage (NCBI taxonomy): Eukaryota > Viridiplantae > Streptophyta > Magnoliopsida > Caryophyllales > Amaranthaceae > Beta > Beta vulgaris. Next base: position 37,798,870 of record NC_079207.1, on the reverse strand, counting down.
TGTGTAGTCATTTAGCACTTCAATAGCAGCGGTTATATCCTTTGGATCACCTTTGTGTTGAAGACATTGTTAAACATCTGGAAAAATAATTTATGGCATACTATACACATTGTATCCAAAGGGTTAGAAGGATTAATGAATATTTTTCTAAAAACTAATTGCACTCTTTAATTTGTAATTTTTTAATTATGTTGGATTAAGGATGTTATTTTCAAAAAATGTTCGACATACCATTTTAAACACGAGCGCATAATTTTGATGATTTTTCTGTTCCTACACACTGGCTCATAATACCGGGTAAAATGTTGGTAGTATAACTGCAGCTGTACACAGCAGAAGATACAGGAACCCTGGCACACACCATATATATACTTCATTCCTATAGCATACAAACAAGTGGATTTATACAGCATACACAGGTAATAACAACACTATCTATAGGATGCTTTTTGTTACAACTTTCATACCCTATTGCTTTTTATACCGCAAAAATAACATAGCAGGAAACAGAATATTAGTTGAAAACGAGAGACTAAACCTACAGCCATCACCTCAACCTTGTTAGGTGGGAGCATCGATTTCATATTTTTTATATACATACCGACTTCTATTGCTATATTCTTGACTCAAATTAAGTAACTCAACCCGACTTCATGTATTCATATGCAGTGTGCACATTCTCTGCTTCTACCCTGAATTTGTATCTGCATATGCAGGTTGCTATGTATTTACAAGTGAAGTATTGATCCAAACTAGCTGAAACCGTCATCATCACGTTCACAGTGATGAGATCAATCTCCAGATGAAGTGCATAAACGGTGTTTGTGCAATTAGTTATGATATTTGTATCACATGAGAAGGCTGTTCCAAATCTAGATGCTCGTCTTCTTCGTCGGAAGAAGTTTCCGGTACACTAGAGGTTTCCTGTACATAAAGATATGGGATTAAAATAAGTATTACTATATTAGAAACTCATAATATCAAAACAACAAAGAAGTCTCAGTCAAGGAATGATTACACACATCCTGGTAACTTTGTCGTCGTAATCCAGTGACCGCCATCATGGTGACATAGACAAGCAGTAAAATTCCTGATACTCGTATCGCTGCTAGCTGAAACAGAGCAAAATCAGAATTAAGGCACGTTGTTCATTCATGAAATACTCTTATCAATTTGGCCATATAAACAAGAAATGGGAGCGCTTTTGACCGTTCATGGAGTGAAGTTACACACACATATATATATATATATACTTACGATGAATAGGGAAAGAACAAACTCATTGTCACCACCAACCATGAATGGCAGTGTATGCCGTAAAATCAGGAGGCCAAGGAACTGTATCAAGTAAAACCATAAAGAGATCGATGTCAGGGGAAAGGTGGATACAATTTAACTTATTGAATATGGCAAAAAGTGACTAGGGAATCGTTCATACAATTACTGCTACTGTAAAACGGAATAAGATACTTCTTGAAGAAGGCTCCTCTATGTCAGAATTCAGAAGAGCATGATCAGTAGCAACTTCTTGCATCAACTGTGACTCAACTAAATCTCTCCTGCTTATCTGCCAACTTCTCCTGAGGGAACCACCCATATAATTACATGTTAGTCAATGTGAACGGATGTGCACTTAGGTGGAACTCAAGTCCACGTCATCCTTAGTCACTTTGATCGAATGTGAGTTTATGCAGAACTCAAGTCCACATCATCAAAACCGAAAAATTACCTGAGATTGATTGGAATGCGCCCATATCGAAATAGAGGTGGGGGAGCTGAATAACCTGGTCTGAATGGCTACATTTAAAACAAACTTCCCAGATTTCAGTTTTAATTTCAGAAAGGAGTTGAAGTTCCAACTTCCAAGAGATGACTACACAAAGTGTGATAAAAAAAAAAGCCAGAAGAAATCCAACCTGGTGGCATATTTCACACATGGTGTCACCTTTTTCGTTGCACCACCTCTGTACACATCTGCGATGAGCATACTGCAAGCATTATAAAAATTCTTCAGCATACATCTATATTACAAGAAATATTAATCACACTCAATTAAACTAACAAACACAATCCTATTTCCTACTGCTTATCCACTTTCCATGTCATATAGAAGTATATTAATAAAATTTTCCTAAAAGTCCATTACCTCTCTATGTACGGCTCTGATAGTGTTTTTGGATGAGAGAATTGGGAGCGAAGGGGAGTGAAGGGACAGAGTGATCTGATATGTCCTACATTTTGAGAAGGCATGGCGAATAAGGGAATGAGTTGGAAGGATTATGTATATATGTTTGGAAAGAATCGGAAGGAAAAGGAAGCACACTTCTTGGGTCCGTCCATCTCTTTCCCTTCCCAAATATGTAAAACTATATTGGTTCATTTCAGTTCGCTACTTTCACCAATGAGCCAACAGAGAATACTGCACACACACAGGATCAGCCTCCATGGGAATCCAATTTTCCAGAATTAGAGATGTTTTATAGTCTCATGCATCACAAACACACAGTAAAAGAAATATGGATTATAAACTTCTACAACAATATGTTATTGAACATTCAAAAGGAATGAAGTTCTCCATTTTAGAAGATACAGTATTAAAGAGCATATGCATAATTGAACAGCATAATAAAAACATAGCTACTCCACATGATTGATCTTATGTTATACTAGAAAATTCATTGTCAAAGTAAGACAAGCGAACCTTCAAGCTGCCGCAACAAGAACAAGGGGTCTCCAAATTAGAATCAAAATCCTCGTCCTGGCATATCCTACACTCTACCAATTTCCTAGGAGATGATAGACAATCGTCATTATCTTCATTAGGCATAGACGGCTCGAAATTTTCGCCATTTTCTACCTCCTTTGTTGCTTGATTTCTGCTCTCAATCGCGGCATGTATAGTCGATTCTGTAAGCAACCGATTTACCAGTAAAGCTAAATGATCACCCATCTTTCACGTTTCAGTGAGTTTTACTTTTACAACAGCTGAACCAGAGATGAATTATTACTCCTGAATTGCAAACCCAACTTATCATTATTGTTATTCAAATTATATAGTAGCACTACACTGATACTAAGGATTATAATCAAAAACAACAAAGTAGACAAAAAAAAGAAAAAGAAATAACAAACGAACAATAAAACAGAAACCCAGTATGTTTTTCTCCAAACTACAAAGACTATCTAGCAAATATCATAACAACAGAATTAATTTTGGCAAACAAAAGTTCTTTTTTAGGAATTAGGAAAAAAAAGATGTAATAAACTAATAACAGAAACTACAGATGTAGCGGGAAAAAGCTAACTTTTGGAACTGAATGACAGTTTATGAAAAGAAAAAAGATCAAGGAAAAAAGCTAAAAGTTGCAGAATTAAAAGTTATTCACCTTTGAGAAAGGTTGATGATTAACCAAAAATTAGAGAAATTCGCGAATAACCAATTGATATTGATTATAAAAATGTAAAAAGGAGGGAACAAAACAGGAAAAAGGCGGCAGACTGACGAACCCAGATGACAGAAATTGTAAAAGGGAGAAAAATAGGATAAGTTAAGGAAAGAGGAAGAAACTTACAAGATTCGGATAAATTGAAGAAAAGTATCTATGAAAGTCTTAATTTGAAGAGTATATTATGAAGCAAGAGATTGATTGAGTAAGGAGATTTGACAAAGGAATAGAATTGCTACGCAAAATACCATATCCTTACTGCAAAGCAATATTGTTCTGTTTTTTTGCCTTCTTCTCTGACTCTCACGTCTATATTTAAAGCTTTGGGGATATTTTTCTAGGAAGATTAGATGAAAATTACATGGACTTTTGATGATAGGAATTTCTTCGTTTCTTTTACTTTTGATTTGACTTTTATATTATTCACAAACTCTATGTATGATTTATCTTTAGTAACTTCTATTTAAGTAAAATATATTTATATGAGATATTATTAGATTTTTATTAATATGTATCTTTCATATATCTATTTTATAAATTTTATGATTATTAGTAATTAAAAATATTAATGAAAGTTATCAATTAACAAGTTTTAAAATTAAATTGTTGCAAGTAGAAGAGATAAGTATTATTGAAATATCCCGTCAAAAAAAAAGTATTATTGGAATATAGAACTTAAGAAATAGAATTAATGTCGATAAAAGAATAGAAATCAAATTTGTAACAATTCGTATATATTAATTAATAATTTAATATATTTTCGCCCTTATGTTTTAAATGAAAGATATGATATCTAACGCAACTCAACACGCTTCTTCAATCGTTAATATCTTTGTTTGCACATATAAAAAAATATAAAAAAGTTATAATTTGATAGTATGCATCTAGCCTAAATCTAACAACATTCCACCTAACTATATTTTTTCTTTATATAATAACGATAAATTGGAGTCAAAATTGATTAATAAATAATATCATTTTATCTAATATTTTATTTAAAAGAAACTAAAGAAGTATATATTCAATCAAGTTATTAACAGAAATACTATTAATTTGTTGGGTTTGAAATCAAAGAAATGGAATGGGACACAAGGAAAAAAGGGTTGAGATTCTCACGGTGAAACCAAGCACGACTGCACGAGTCATCCACGACTCTCATCCACGATGACCAATCTTCTTCCTTTTAGGATTTTTATAATAATTTAACTATTTTGTTAGTGGGGTTAACCGTCATTGATTTTGGGATTTTGTTAAGATATGCACACGTGTAAGTCAGTTATGGTTTGGTTTTGGCGTTGCATAATGTCATTTTCCCGCCAAGGAGTTGAGAATTAGGTCTAGTGTGGCCAACTCCACTTCCTAACGAGTCATGAAGTCGGTAGAAGAAATTTTGATGGGTTATCAACTAAGTTATCTAGTATCGACATCTCAATCGAATCAAGGTTTTGCTCATCCAGTAATACCAATCCCGGAAATCATTCATGTTTTTTTTTCTTTGGTTGACCAAATACTCTAGAAAGATTATGATATTATATAATAGAGAGGTAATCCCATAAATTTATGAATTTTATAACGGATAATTTCATAAAACTACTTTTTTATAATTAACTTTTTTCAGAAAACTACTTTTTAAAAATTTTCTTTCAAAAAAACTACCTTATATAACAAATTTCTTTCAATATACTATCATTTTACCATTAATGGCGTTAAATCACAAATTGAATCGCCAATTAATTACTTTTTTTTTCTTTCCCGGCCCTCTCATTTCTTTACTCTTTTCTCGCTACTCCACTAGCAGCAACACCTACGTCGATTGTCATTTGTAGATAAAAAATGCGCACACTTGAAGGAAGATTCGAACACGGGCTAGTTGTTGACTTGTAAAATTGTAAGGTAATGTGGCACGGTCGTTGTGCCAAGTTGTGTTTTGTGATATATGTAGCAGCTAGCACAATTTATCTTATTTAATTAAGAGGGGACAGGCCCTACTGACCCCTCTTATAATCCGCCACTGTTACCAGGGTCCTGATAGTGGTCTTAATTTAGCTAACTAGTTCAGTTCTGGTTCAAATCAAACAGTTCACTTGAATTCAGTTTAGTTAAATCTGTTAGTTTTTCTAGCTTAATTGATTCAGTTTAAACTTTTTTGGTTCCAGTTTCAATCCATACAGTTAATTAAATTTTTTAAGTTTAGTTCAGTTCAGTTTACAATTGTCTTTTGGTTTGACTCGTACATTTTTGATTTAAACAATTGATTATTTACTTATTACTATCGGTTAAATAGTTAATTTCAGTTCGAATTTAGTTAGTTTCAGTTTCTTAAATAAAACTGCAACAACTAGGGTGGAAGTTGATATCGGTTATGCCATATGCATGTTTTTATCTCTTCATGTTCCGGGTCAACGACTTACCCCTTACAAAAAAAATTGAACCCAGTTGGACTTTTGTTATATCGGTTGAACATGTCAGAACCAACGATACTATAAATATTCAAGAAATGGTCTATATTTGTCTACAAAAGCGCATTTGAAAGTTGTTAACTTTATCGTGAAATTATTTTATCAAATGTTCGATAGTATATTTGGCTGATATTTAAAGTTTTTAATTTCGCATTCTTCATTATAGAATGTCTAGTCATTGTTCATTTGTATGTTGATTATAATTATGTTAGTGATACTAAATGTACATATGTATGATAACTTTGTAATGTTACTCTATAACGTTATGTTTTATTATAGTTTTTCAATGTGTATATTGACTTGTAACTATAAACGATGAATTGATAATAATTGACGGTGATCAAGGTGGTGATGGTTTATAATGGTGAATGATCATAGTTAGTGAGGATGATGATGATTAAAGTCAATAAACATAAGCGAACACGAGTATAATGTGACAAAAATCAGTTTAGGTGGGTAATCATTAGGCTAAACTAAATTAGTATATTGTGTAGATCAAAGTATATATTAATGTATATAATAGTGTATATATAGATCAAAGTATTGAATTTCGAATATATATTAGTATAAAGACAAGTTGATACGAATTGATTAGTGTATTGATAGGCTAAAGTCGTATCACCTATAAAAAATAACCTAAGGTCCACTAACTAATAGTCGGGATAGAATCCACATGGAGAAAGTTATATTATTATATCTGATCTTTAATATTATACTAACAAAATCATAAGAAGATGGTTGTGTTATTAAATTAAGTAAATAACAGAATTAAACACGAAGGTATATATCAATTAATAAAGAACTAGGATTATGGATCACTATGCATACAACTCGGGAAATCAGAGACGAATAACAACCACCTAATAAGTCAAATTTATCTAGGGTACATGTAATTTCTCTTGAACATTACCTCCCTCAAAGATCACCTAGCCGCTCTCGCATGGTCAATGGCCACTTTGCCTAATGATATTAGAACTATAAATCAGGCCTAACTTATAAATCTAGCATGAACGATTTAACCACAAGAAACAATTGTAATACAAGGCAATTAGACTAATCTATCAATCCCTATACATAGATCCCCACAATCCTAGAAATAGAACTACTCACGCATAGTTATGAAAACAATAACAAAATCAATAAAAGAATTCATACTTTGAAATATTGCAAATAACTAAGAAAGTAATCTAATCAACAATAGATAAAGTAATAAAGAAAGATTACCAAATTGAAGAATTGTATTGAACTTATGAATAATCCAAAGGTTTGATCTTGAATTTAAAGCAAAAAGCAATAAACTAGGGTTCTTAAATCACTCTCTAGAGAAAACTATGAAAACTAATGCTTAAAACAAAGATAAACAAAAGATATATTCTAATTTTGCTATTTATACTAGCCTTAAAACAATTAGGAAAAAGTCTCATAAAAATAGCCCGAAATTCATTAAATGCGCGTGTCAGGTCATTGCCCGATTTGGCCAAGTATGCCCGATGCAATCGGGCTCAAAAAGCTGCAAGCAGCAATAAAACACAGGTGCTCGATACAATCGGGCCGACAAACCCGACGTCATCGGGCCGCCTGTTAACTCAGCATGTGTGCGCATCAAAATCTTCATGGGCGCCCGACTTCATCGGGCCGAACTGCCTGATCGGGCTTCAACAACGACTTACGATAGGCCATAAGTGCCCGATCGGGCCCACAACCAAAATAACTTGTGTCTCTTGGGCTCCCGATCAAGCTAGGCCGTCCGATCTGATCATGCCTAGCCACTTTTCTTCTTTCCTTGGCTCCAAGTGCCAAGTCTTCAACTCTTCTTTTGTTCAAGGGTTCCGGAACGTGTCCTTGGGACCTTGGGACTTAGCATCAAACCTCTTCAGTCTAGTGTAGCGGTCATATAACAATAGAAAATAGAAAATAATTCTCTAAAACCTACAATTTGACACAAAACTGAAAACCACAACTAGATAGAGAAAGTTAGTACAAAATGGCTCCTAAGAGCACCGTAGACATCTTTTTTAGCATATAAGTAGCGGGAAAACTCTATATAAAATCATAACGTCAAACTCCCCCAAGCTAAACCTTTACGTGTCCATAAGCAAAGCACCACATGAATATTAATAAAATTGCTTCACCCCTCAAATAAGAAATTCGAACTAAAACGAACATTTTCAACCCAAAATCCTTCAAGCAAGCAAAATTCAAGTTTAATTGCTCAGATCACCATGACCACCAGTCACCTAAGCAAACCGTCAGATGTAGCTGCCCTATATAACATGCAAATCTTGAAAAGGTGCTCACCGAGGTGTCACTCCTCTCACTTTTGTGGCGAGCAAAGCAAATGGTTAGAAATCTTTTATTTTTTTCAACCCAATCTCTCTTTTGATTTTGGAATAAAGTAGTTTATCAATATACTATTTCTTCTACACATTCATTTCTATCCTCTTATGGAGAACGGATAATTGAATAGTTAGGATTCACTATATAAAAAAAAACGGTATCTACTTGTGGTAGAATCCTTTCCTATAAAGTGTGCCCGACCACTCATCAACTCAACCATAATATTCCTTCCCATTCACGCCCTCATGTGTTTAGAAAGGTATAATATCACTCATCCTAATTAAGTCGACTCAAATAACAAACTTAATCTTCAAGTTTGGCATACTGACTATGTGTTATTCCAATAAACAATTAAACACGTGCTGAAAAGGTCTTTCTTAGGATTGTAATGGAGCTTGGGCAAAGGAACATAACTTATTTAAGAAATATGGTGGAAAAGCCAAGAAAAGGGGACGAAAAAATACTAAGAGGACTAGATGTGATCAAAACAACTATCATGGCCTCAACAACATGACCAAGATAATAACCAACTTTAATATTTTACGAACCAGCCAATAATTATATTCTTCATTACATTTTTCAAAAAAATTTCATGAATCAAAAATTTCGTGAAACTTAAGGAATGAAAACCATGGAGACTTTTCATATATTCTTTTTTTTTTCTTTCTTTCTTTTTCACTTTACTTTGTATCAACAAAACACTATTTTCCAACCAACCCATGGAACCAACTACACAATATAGTATCAACCTAACAAATGCTTCCCCAAGCTAGGATTGGGACAATAATCATTGAAAAGGCTCAAGGCGTGTAATATGGCTTAATATAGATCCAAAAAGTCATTAGGCTCATCGGGGCTAAGAGGGAAAAATGATTCATTTAATAACTCTGAGGCTTAAAAATCAAACAAATGAATGCCTTTATCATAGCACATGTCCAAAGTCATCAGAAATCAACGAGTATAATGCCAAAATCAAGATAAGAATGCTATGAGCACTAGTGGAATAAATGCTATTTGCTGCGGTTTTACCTATACGCAGCAATATAACACGCAAAAAAAATAAAAAAATAAAAATTGACAATATTGCTGCAGTTCCCGCCAAAAACCGCAGCAATATTGTCTAACGATTACCATTTTAAAAACATGTGGGGCCCTGTACAGCTAATATTGCTGCGGTTTCCACGTAGGACCGCAGCAATATATTAAAAAAATATTTTTTTAATATATAGCTGCGGTCCTACGTGGAAACCGCAGCAATATTAACCGTGACTTAAAAAAAAAAAGACGGGATTTCTTTCACACTTAGGGTTTTTCCCTTCATTTTCTTTCTCTCTCTCAGCGCCTCACGGCCCTCACCCTCAGTCTCTCACTCTCTCTAAGCGCCTCACACTCTCTTCTCTCTCTCATCCTCTCAACCCTCTCTTCTCTCTCATCTCTCTCAACCTCTCTAAGCTGACGAAGCGGACGCGACGAAGCCGACGCGACCATGTGCGACCCCAATTCGCCGCCTTCGACGAATCTCCAGCGAGTAAGGTGTTCAATTCTTCGAGATGCGTGTCTTGGTTTGCGTGATTTCTTCGGTTGAGGACGGTCGTTGATGGCTCGCTGAGAAGCAACGAAGACCGTTCAGTTCGTCGACCGCTCGAGTTTTCCTTCGCTTCTTCAGTTCGTCGACCGCTCGAGTTCTCCTTCGCTTCACATGATCTCCCCTGTTTAGATCTGACCACACAGTGACTGTTATGATAGAGGCCACTTCTTTATAGTCGGTTCAAGTGGTATGGTAGGCTAATTAATGTGACATCAATTATTTCTTGTATGACTATTATTATTTTGATGATTTGTGTTGTGACATAGTTAATCTTTCATATTCTTTTTGATGTTTTGGTGTCTTTTTAAGGTTAATAATTAGCATATCTGACAACTCTACTTACTTTCTTTCTTTTCTTCATGTATCATGTGCAAGAAATTTAGAAATTGTAATTCCTCGCATTATTTCATGTTTGGGGAATATATAAATTTTGTGTTTTCTTCGTTTTCCCCTCATCCTCCCTTGTTCTTCTTGAGGCCACCTTTATGGTTACTGTGTCTTCATTGTTAATTATAATTTGTGTGTGAGTGTGACTTTGGCTAAACTCTGGTGTAGAGATGTCTACAAACGCATCTGTGTTGCTGGTGGGGATCCCACCCTTATTGAGTCTCCAACTGAACCCAAGTGGACACCAGAAGGTACCTACAATTAAATTGCGAATTTAGGAGTGAATCGATTCGAATCAAAGAATCGCATCGATTTGAAGTTCGAATTGCAATTTGACGGATCTGGGTTTTTGTAAACCACTTTTTTTGGGTGAAAATGCCATTGGCTGGTAGCAACTATAATTATCAAGTATGTTACAGTTTTAGAATGATGTAATTTTATATTTGTTGTTTTTTATATTATATTTTTTATGTTTTTGAATTTTGTATAATAATATTTTGCCATTAGTATCAATTAATAGTGTTTTATTTTCTTTTAACTGTTTTGTCTTTCAAATTTGATGGTAAAATTCAAAAAAAAAAAAAAATTTTTTTTTTACCTGTACAGACCCTATTGCTGCGGTTTTTCAAAAAAACCGCAGCAATATGTCTATTTTTTAATTATTAAATATAGCATATTGTTGCGGTTTTCTTGACAACCCGCAGCAATATGCTTTCTAAATTTGATATAAAATAAAAATATTGCTGCGGTTTGGCCTAAAAACCGCAGCAATATTTGTCGATATTGCTGCGGTTTCAAACCGCAGCAATATAATTAATACCTATTGCTGCCCTCTTAATTGCTGCGCGCCCAAAATCGCAGCAATAGGGCACTTTTTAACCGCAGCAAATAGCATTTATTCTACTAGTGGAGGAACAAACACACAAGGATAGACCAGACATAGATATACATCCAAAAGCTAGAATGAATCCTCACAATGTAACCAATTCAAGCATGTAGTTAAAGTAGGCGATTTATCATTAAATTCTACTTAAGATCAAGTCAATCAGAGATCTCATTATAATAGCCCACTCACAAATGCCCAACTATTCAGTATAATGAGTTAAATCATTTTTTAAAGCAAAGTTCGGGGCATAGGGAAGCAATCAATCTATTCATATTCAACTCGTATTTTTGGTGTTTTTTCAGCAATATTTCATTTTTTTGTGTTTTTTCAAAGCAACTTAACTAACTTAACTAACCTAAAAAGCAGTAAAAGAGAGAGAGTACTTACAGAAATCCTCCCCCAAGCTGAACTTGGAAATGACCGCATTGCAACAAGGGGAAAGAGTGACATGGATATCAGTCATCCATGTAGGTGTCATCATCATCCTCATCTTTGCCGCCCCTACTACTGGATCCCGGCTGGCTGTAACTCGGGTTCCAAGTGTACCAAGATGGGTGTGCATCTTGTTCAGCAATCCAATGAAGGCGGCAGTACTCGTCGTACATGGGATACATAGCCATATGCTGATCATTGGCCAATGTATCAACATGCTGATTGATGCTCTAGAGAGCTGCAAAATTGGCATCAACCTGCTGGTTGATCCCCTGGATGGCCGCAGTGTTGGCATTAATGCCAAACTCCATCTGCTGAAGCATGCTCATCATATCCTGAAAATCAAAAGAAGGAGGAACATCAAGATATTGGTGGGGGGGGGGGCATCAGAAATAGAGGGGATGTCCTCAATATAGGGTGGGCGGCGGTGAAAGGTGCGCTCGGGTATCTCTGGGATAGGGTTGGAAAAATTAGAACCGCAATGGAAAGGTGGTAATGAGGTTGTCTGGGTCTGATATTTGCTAGAGGACTAGGCAATTCAATGAAGCGCATCCCGTTAATGCGCCACTGGTATGTGTCCCCAGCCCGCTCTAACCAGTGGATGCGATCTAGCTAAGCATAGTCCATGAGTGTAGGTCCTAAGGTAGACACCATATTTCTTAAGTAGGACCTCAAAAGTTCTTTTGTGAAAATGAGATCCACCATCACTAATGACAACCCTTGGTACCCCAAACTTGGGAAAGATAATCTTTTTAAACATTTTCATAACAACTTTAGAGTCATTAGTTGGTGATGCAATGACTTCTAGCCACTTAGACACATAATCAACAACAACTTCCAAAGTGGGTTGGTGATGCAATGAAAGTCTTGCATGAGGAAGAGGGAAAGGGCCCATAAAATCAATACCCCATACATCAAATAATTCAACTTCCAGAATGGGGGTTTGGGGCATCTCATGTCTACAGAAAATATTTTTTGTTCGTTGGCATGCATCACAAGACTTAACAAAGTAACTAGCATTATGAAATAAAGTAGGCCAGTAAAAACCATACTAAAGTACCTTAGCAACTGTAATGAAGGGCCCAGCATGGCCTCCACATCGAAGGGAGTGGCAGTGCTTTAGAATTTCATGCACCTCCCATTCTGGGATGCATCGCCTATAGATGGTGTCAGCACTAAGCTTGTAAAGTAGAGGGTCGTCCCAAAAGTACTTTTTAGCCTTATGAAGGAATTTATTCCTCTGCTGGTAACTTAGCTCTGGGGGAGTCTCTCCACTCACACAGAAGTTGGCGAAGTCCGCATACCACAGGGTGACTAAAGTGACTGCTAGGAGCTTATCATCAGGAAAGCAGTCATCAATGGGTAGACCCTATTCCATATCCTCATACTGCAACATGGACAAGTGGTCATCCACTACATTTTCTGCTCCCTTTTTATCTCTAATCCATAAGTCAAATTCTTAGAGCAGTAAAATCCACCGAGTGAGTCTAGGCTTTGCTTCCTTTTTGGCTAGGAGGTACTTCAATGCAGCATGATTGGTATAAACAATGACCTTAGACCCCAACAAATATGTCCTAAACTTGTCAAGTGACCACAACTAGAAGCTCTTTCTCTGTGGTGGCATAGCTAACTTGAGCTTCATCTACTTTCTTACTAGCATAATATATTGCATGGAGGACGTTGTCCTTCCTCTGACCAAGTACAGCTCCAACAACATAGTCGCTATCATCACACATAATCTCGAATGGAAGCTTCCAATCTGGAGATCGAATGACAGGAGCAGTAATTAAAGCTTGCTTGATCATGTTAAAAGACACAAGATATTCATGAGTAAACATGAACGGGGCATCCTTGAGGAGTAACTGAGTAAATGGTTTAGCAATTTTAGAGAAATCCTTGATAAAGCGACGATAATACCCTGTATGACCAAGAAAGCCTCAAACTCCTTTGACATTCACAGGAGGGGGGTAATTGTTCAATCACTTTACTTTTTGGTTTATCCACCTGGATGCCTCATTCATAGATAATAGACCAAGTACCCCTCCTTCAGTAACCATGAAGTGGCACTTCTCCTAGTTAAGTACAAGGTGGACATCTTCACATCTTTTCAAAACTTTAGCCAAATTTATCAAACATGCATCAAAATCAATTCTATACACGCTAAAGTCATCCATAAACACCTCCATAATGGACCCAATAAACTCATAAAGGATGGCCATCATACAACGTTGGAAAGTGGTGGGGGAATTGCATAGTCCAAATGGCATCCTTAGATAAGCAAAGGTACTATAAGGGTAGGTAAAGATCATCCTCTTTTGGTCGTCTGGATGGATACCTATTTGGAAGAAACTAGAATAGCCATCTAGATAACAAAAATAAGAGTGACAAGCTAGTCTTTCCAACATCTGATCAATGAAGGGGAGAAGAAAGTGATCTTTCTTGGTGGGAATATTTAACTTTCTATAGTCAATACACATACGCCAACCTGTGACTACTCTTGTGGCAATTAATTCATTTTTGTCATTTTTGACCACAGTAGTACCACCCCCCCCCCCTTTCAGGAACCACTTGAACTGAACTCACCCATTTAGAGTCACAAATGGGGTAGATACTAGTGGAAAAAACTTTATATGTGACTTAGTAACAGATGCGGTTTTTATAAAACCGCATCGGAAAAGCAACCAAAAAATGAGAAGAAAAGTTGGTAGTAAAATCTGATGCGGTCACGTTGTGGACCGCATCAGATTAAAAAAACCGCTGCGGTTTTTGAAAAATCTGATGCGGTTTATTGAACCGCATTAGAAAATCAGTCATCATAAGCGCCCAAAAAACGTGGCCCGGGTTTAATTTTGTGTGGCCCATTTTCCTTAAGCCCATTTCATGGTATCAAAAATAAAACGCCCATTTTCCACCCTCCCACTTCAGTCTTCTTTCATCCTCTTCCCTCTCTCCTCTCTTATGAACCCTAATCCCAGCGACGCACCCTCCTCCCTCTCTCAAACTCCCAATCTCACTTCCTCTTTCATCCTTTCCTCTCCTCTCACTTCGTTTCTTCGTCATCGTGCCCAACAGTTCTTCGTCTTTGTCTTCTGCAGTTCTTCGTCGTCGTCTCTCCTCTCTCGTTCTCTTGTCCTCTGTCGTTCTCAAACGCCACCGCCAACTCCAACGCCACCGCCAACTCCAACGCCACCAACGCCCGCGTCTTAGGTTTCGACTTCAACGACGCCCAGATCTAGTAGCCGTTGAAACACCGACCACCACCCACATACGCAATAAGTGGTTTTTTTTAAGTTGATTTTATCGATTTTTGTGGTGATCATTATAGTGTAATTTCATATTATTCTAGACCTGGGTTTAACTTCGTTTAATTCTCGTTTTTTGTTTCTTATTTTTCTTTTAATTAGTTTATGCTCTGTAGTTTTAGATTTGGTTAATTACTTTATGTTTTTCATTTATATTTTTTATATAATTTATGTTTTGTAATTTCAGTATGCTATTTTTTTAGTTTAAATTCATTTGTATAAATTTGTTGCAGTTATGAATTGCGGTTGTTGGAATTGAATTGTTTTGTTTTGTGGATTTTTGTTGTTGTGTTGGATTGTTGCTATATTTTTGTTGCTTTGTTGGATTATTGCTGTGTTTCGCTTTTTTTAGTTTTCAAAAAACACAGAATTTGATGCGGTCATTGAAAATCGTACCGCATCAGATTCTCAACATACTGATGCGGTTTTAAACCGCATCAGTTTTTTATTGTTAGCTGATGCGGGCCCATCTGATGCGGACCAAAATCGCATCACTAAGCCCGATTTTGACCGCATCAGATGGGCTTTTTTCCACTAGTGAGATGATCCCATCATCAAGCAATTTCATAACCTCTTTCTTGACCACTTCCTGCATATTGGTGTTCAAACAACACTGGCCTTGTATACTAGGATGATGCTCATCCTCTAGATGACTTTTATGCATGTAAAAGTCAGGGCTTATACCTTTTAAATCATCAATACTATATCCAATGGGTTTTTTACGTTTTCTTAAAATAGAGAAAAGATGAGACGTTTGACCAGCATCCAGTGAAGAACTAACAATCATAGGATAATTTTTAGATTCATCCTGAAAAGAATATCTTAGCGAAGGGGGAGGGGATTCAATCTAGGTTTCTTTACATCGACCGGTTGAGTACCATATGTTAACCGTTCCTTCCCGTGAGTGGTAATATTGTCAAGCTCGACACATGTAAGAGCTGCTTCCCAGTCATCTACTTCAGCACTCAAGGGACTATCATGACCTGTAGAAGATGTAAAACAAAGCAAAGCCTCCAAAGGATCCCGCAGAAGGGATTGGGGCATGTCATCATTAACTAGCAGATCAAGGACATCAATTATATAACAAGCTTCCTCTAGCATAGGACATTTCAAAGCATTGGTCAAATTAAAAGTCACCTTATCATCTCAAAGTCAATTTTCCAGTCTTAACATCTATGACAGCTCCAGAATTATGAAAGAATGGTCTCCCTAAAATGATTGGGATTTGAGTATCCTCTTCCATGTCAAGCACAACAAAATCCACAAGAATAACAAATTTACCTACCCTCACAGGGACGTCCTTTAAGATATCTAGGGGGTATTTAACAGAACGGTCAAACATTTGAAGAGTAGTTTTGATATATTTTAAATCTCCCATGTCAAGCTTTTTTGCAAACAGTAAGGGGCATGACACTAACAGTAGCACCTAACATCCACATGATTTTGAGGCAGATATGGTTGTTAAGGTTGAGGATTCAACAAATAAAAACCTTATCAAACCAACGAAAAAGTTGTGGGTTGTCATGTGGATGTAGTTACTGCTAATTATAGTAATTGGATATCAATTCATTATCTAAACTTTTGTTGGTTTTTTTGGTGAAGTTTACATTTTTTTTTCTTTTGGTGATTTTGTTTTCATGCTGATTTAGGGTGTTGATGTTTAATTATGTTTTTGTAAATTTCTTTAAGCTATTTGTTTCCTAGATTTTTTTTTTTACATTCAATGACCTAAATTGTATGTTTTTGTTACTTGGTATTCAAGCTCAGTGTCCTTAAATTATATGTTCTTGTTGCTTTTTTTTTTTTTAATTTAATGAGTATTCCCTCCGTTTCCAGAAGATCTTCCCTCTTCTCGTTTAAGTGCGTTTTCAAAAGATCATCCATCTTTTACTATATTCCTTATTTGGAATTTTTTCTCCTTTTGACCCTATGTCCCTATCATATGGTCTACCATTATATTATTAATTCAATTTTTTACTCCTTTTCTCTCTCCTACTTTAACCCTTTTTTATTTGTTTATTTATCTTAACCCCTTTCTCTCTCCTACTTTACCCACCCCACACCCAACACCCCACACCCCACACAAATTGATTCTCATAGGTATCTGTAGTAACTGAGTAACAAAGAAGATCTTTAGGGAATGGATGTGGTAAGTTATTACTATTTTTCTAATGTGATGTCTGCTTTATGTAAGGAAATAACCTTTTTCTTTTAATATGTAGACAGAGTGATTTGTTGCTGGCATTGTTATATGATTAGCTCATCAAGGATTGGTTGTTTAAATTGATTGTATATTATAATGTGGCTTTCAACAAAGGAATCAAAAAGATAAAAATATTCATTTCTAGATTTGAGGTTCACTTTTGTTCATATACATCGAAAATTATCATGGTACTTATGGATTTCCCTTTAAATGCAGGAGGATGGAAAAATTATCCATCTAAATCAATGAAGCGGTTTTGATTATTTTTTTCATTTTTTTCCATTTGTTATTCATGTTAACTTTGTTTTTTCTCTTGTAGGGTGAAAAGAGTGGTAGATATGAGGTTTACGACTTTAGAATTTTAATATATTGTAAACTGACGTGAAATATTTAGTATTGTTCTTATATTGGTTGCTTAGCTATAATTTGTAAATTATATTATGATATAAAATAAAATTTGTACTCCATTTGGTGATTTTTTTTTTCTATATTGTTTATTATAAGGAAAAATTTCAAAAAACTACCTTTTATAACAAATATTTTTCAAAAATCGCCTTTTAAAATTTATTTTCAAAAAAATACCTTATACAACATATGTTTTTCTAAATACTAACAATTGACCGCTAAATAAAGGTTTAACCATCCGTGACGGGTTCATTGTTACTTATTGACTTGATTTCACTTTCCAGACACTGCTGACAACCCACATAGGGTGTCAAAATGCCCCGTGTTTTATTTTCTTCTTAATGAGCACCCCCTCCCGCTACCTTCTCTCTTCTCCATTTTTGTTCTTCTCTTTTTTATTTGTTGCCCCACCAGCAACAACACCTAGGGATGCTACTATCTAAGAGTCAAAGTCGATAAAAAAGTAGCCTAGAAATCAACGGCTCTCCAAGGGACACATGGAATCATCTGGAACGTCCACGTGTCTCCTACCTGCAAAAAGGGGATGGCTGAAGTACACATCCCTACTCAGGGAAAGTACTAACCCATCTCTTTTACCTAGCATACATTCAGGGTCAGGGCCCAAAAGCATATGCTTATGAGTGAATGATTTGTATCTCCCAATCATTGCCTATCACATTTCATGCTCCCATTGCTTAGCCAATCAAGTGCCCTTAAATTAGGTGACCTCAAGGTATAGCAGTCACCCCAAACAGTATAAATAGTCCTTGAAATCAGGAGAAATGTTCTTTTTTTCAGAGCAGTGTACTATTACTCTATCACAATTCTCTCTCTCACTCTTTACTTTCTCTCTCTAAAACTTCCTTATTACTCCTAATATTTGACTTAAGCTTTGGAGGGGGGCCATCACCCAAACCTCCAAGGTGGGTCCCTTTTTGCAGGTTCGAGAACGAAGTTGAGGTTTGGAATTATCTGACTAGGATACTGTTGCATAAGTCTCCATCTAAGCACATGTTGAGGATTAGTAGTTTATTTACTGGTCGAGGACTACGTAACATTTGGCGTCGTATGTGGGGAGATGCAACTATGACTTACTGTCACTCATCCAATATAGTAAGAGACCGAAGTTTTGAGGTTCGTGTAGAAGACACGATGGATGATGAAAGGCCACCTTGAGGAAGGGATAGGCCTCTGACTATTATCAATGTTCCTGGACGAAGCCGAGAGCCTGTCATTCAGGAAAACCTTGAGCGTCCAGTGACTCCTGTCCATCTAGATTAAGTCATGCATGATTTTCAGCCTACGATGGTTGCAGTCGTTCAGAACCAAATCAATAGCAATATGCTGTTTTTTCAAGTGAACCCAGTTCCAGTAGCTGTCAACCCTCTTAGGGGACATTCCCAGGAAAATCGTTCAGGACCAAGTCGGCCTGCCCGTCAAGAACTCTCTAAGAGGCCAGCCAAAGAAAGGCAACCAAAAGTTAGCGAGCAACGAAGGAAAAAGGACTGGAAGCTGGTAGTCAGAACTCAAGATAACGCCCATCCAAGTTGGCGTCGAATGGAAACGGATGCTCGAGAGTATCTGAAGGCGAAGAAGGTTGCGGCCTTACAGTGTTTGGCCATAGGATCCACCCCATATATGAGGGATCCTTCGTTGAGGTTGCCATCCAAAACGGAGGGGAGATGTAATCCCCCATAATTTTAAAGGAGTTTAGAAATAAATTTCAGTATTTATATATTTATATTTAAACCCAAATTAGTTTTGAAATGATTTGACTATTTAAAAAGGTTGACTATTTTAAAAGTCAAATGAAATTATTTTTCATGGCTTAATAAAATTGAGAATATTTTAATTAAGCATGTTTTGATAAAAGTTTTAAGTAATTTATATTGAAAAAGAAGCTAATGGAACTGAGGAACCTAAAAGTCCTAAAAGGATAAAAAGGAAAAAGAGTCACGTTGATGATTAAAGTCTTAAGTTGTTTATCTTGTTCATCATCAAATTTCATTAAACCTTATCTCTTTTTCCTAAGCCCAAAAAGGAAGCCTTTATATAAATATCCTAATACCCAATTATATTACCCCATACAAGATTATTTTTCCTCACTCTCCTTCACGCCATTCCCCTTACTCGGTCTCTCTCTCTCCTCTTTGCACGTTCTTCTTAATTCTTCTTCCAAACCCTTTTCTTCTTGTTCAAGTAACGTTTCTTTTTCAACAAGAAACATCACCAAAGATCCGAAAACCACCAAGCAACCACCGCCTGCTGCTGTGTTGTGTTTCCCCTTGCCGGTGCCTTCTTGCCCTCTTCTTTGTTGGTTGTTTTCTTATCTTCCTTCTTAAGATTCCATTAAAGACTATATTTTTTTATGTTTTCTATTATTGCTAATCATGATTATTAGTTTAAATTACTGTTATAATAAGTAATTTCGATTCATCTATAGTTTATATTATAAGAAAATTTTTAGATTTGTTATAATGATTAGATTTTTAGTTTTAATCATGAAAACATGAATTTTTAGGGTTTTAAATTGCTAGAAAACCGTAGTAGCATATTAGATACTATGAGATTAACTTAGAGTATGATTTTAAATATGTTATATATATATTGTAAGGAGGTTTATTAATTTTTAAAGTTGCTGTAATTTCAGAAAGGGTTTATTTATAGAGTTTTTAAGAGTTTTTAATTACTAGTATGGTAGTACTATGTTAGCAATTAAAAATAACTCAAGTTTGGATATTAAAATCAACTTTTAAACATTTTTAAAGGGGGTTTTAAGTACTTTAAGGCTGCTGTAATTTTTATTTAAAGTTATTAATTTCGGTTATATTGATTTCTAGGCGGAGAATATCTCGTAGGGGACTTTTAAAGGATTAAAAGTGGCCTACAGGCTAGTTTACACGAGGTACGTACATAATTACGTCCTATGTGCTTAGTATATATCATGTTTTAAGGAGGAATAAATTTTAGTATCAGGTGTCGGAACTTATTTTATTCATATATATGTGATTTCTAGTAATTGATTTCCATGTTTTTCGCCTGTGTGCAAGCATGTGGTTAGAGATTTATTATGAATACTAGATTGTATGTTTGTATGGAATATTTGATACAAGCATGAAAAGAAAGTTTATTTGTTAGGTCGCATGAAGAATTAATATATGTTATAGAAATTGAATCATGTTATTCATGTATTCCTTGATGAGTATTATTTTATTATCTTATGAGGACTGTGGACCTTATTTGGTAAGTTTGACAAGTTATGCCTATATAAAGGTAAGATTATTGTTGGCTAGGTTCAACAAGTAAAGAAAGTTGAGATTAAAAAGAAAGTATTCTTGGATTGTAAGTTATGATCACTTGTTAAATCCGAAGATAAAAGAAGTTCAGTTGTGACTATCTGATTATTATTTATGTGTTGCTTGTATGTGTGTCATAACAAGTAATAATATGTAAATAACATAAAGTGCAACGAGAATAGTTATAGACTTTAGACTGGTGCACGTCTAGAGTTGGACATTAGGAGTTGGAGTACATGGTGAGCGAGCCATGGCTTTTTACAGGAATGGATTGATCACCATTTCTTTTTCAGTTAGCAAAAGTTCCTCGATATCGTAGGTCAATCTGAAATGCGTTGTAGTGCCTAGTAGCACCCGTATTTCGTCTTCATAGGTGAAGACATTAGTAGATAAGACAACTCAGTTCCAATAACTATTCCATTTGAAGTGAGAAATGATGTTTAGAGTTTAGTCCAATAAAAGTTATCGTCTGCAAAATGTTGTATGATTATATTATTATTTATCCCTGCATGTTTTTTATGTAGTATCATGTTTAGGATTGCTTATGTATGTAGTACTCTGCTTTGCTGATTACGTGCGTTGTTTGTGTGTGTGATCATGGCTTTGCCTTATTGATCCTGTGATGATCCGGATGGTGAGCAGATTCAGTATAGCATTGACATTACAAGTTCGCAGATGTGCATCATTGGGAATCTGGAGTGGAGAGATTGTGTAACTAGCATAGTTTATTTATTTCTGCTTTATTGAGAATGTTATTTCACTAGGAATACTACAAGATGGGGGGTGAATTGTAGTGTGGAACTTATTGCCCAAATAATGCGAAATTTAAAACATAAGCAATAAGGAACTGAAATTACAAGAGAGATGTTTACGTGGAAACTTCTTGTCTCAATACAAGAAGAAAAACCACGACCTACTCAGGATTTAAACTCTTCACTATAATAGGAAATCTCCTATGATTCAACCTATTACATACTCAAGTTCCACTAGGAACTCCAACTCTCTCACAATCTCCACTCTATACTCTAGACTTAACTCTAAGTATTTCAAGAGTTCCCACAACTCTTTACAAAAAGTTTACTCAAACCCTTCACCCCTAGATTGACTTCACCCTAAGTCTACGCATACACAACAAGAACTTACTCAAGTTCCTAACTCTAACTTACTCAAGTTCCTAACTCGAACTTGATACAAGAATTAACTCAAACCCTTTACCAAGTTCCCATTACAAGAGTTCACTCAAACCCTTTAACCCAAAACTCAAATACAGACGCTTGATAAGTTGGTTTAACTCTAGTATATAAAAACTGAATAACTGTAAAGGAACATGGCACTTATATGAACTTGGAACTCATAGGAACTGACTCAAACAAGGAATAGAAAATATATTTCTTTTATAACGCTATTCCTTAAACCAAACTTATGGAATGACATAAGTCTAACACTATGGAAAGACACTAGTCATACACTATGGAATGACACCAGTCACACAATTTGAAACTCAATTGAACTTGTATATTTATAGCAGTCTTTTAGAATGAACGTGGAATCAATCATGTGTTAGTGGTTAAACCATTATCCCATGATGTTCCTTACACGGAGGAACACGTTCCTCAATCATCCCATTATCTCCATGATCACTGTTAAACGTGGGAGAGAATTAAGTTACTGCTCCTTAATTTTATCAACCACTTTAAGCATTAATTTGAAAATCAGATTTAATTAAAAAACATTTTAATTAATAAAACCGAAATAAAATCCTTTTACTAAAAATATTATCTTTAAAATTTTCCATAAAAACCGAAAAGAATTTTTATTATCTTTGAAAAATAAAATCTTTTCCTTAAAAAGATTTTCCTTAAATCAGATTTTTTCTTAAATAAAAACGGTTACCTAGAATCTACGCATAATTTACGCAACTGACATAAATGAACCGTTGTAATGCTCCATCCTAAGTCTAGTTCCTTTTAATAGTTAATTCCTTTAACTTAGATTAATAGACCAGCACGTCTGTTCCTTAGAGAGGAACAAACAGACAATTTCTTGAATAACTCTCATTATACGTATTATAAAACTATGCTTTATTTTCCAAAAACTGAAAAGATAAAATTAAATTAATTAAAATCAGATTTCTAAAGAAACCGATTTTATTAAACCTATTTTATTTAAAACTTATCTTTTATTTTAAAACTAAAACTTATCTAAAAATAACTAATGCACATTATTTATAAATATTTAACCACGTAGAGATTTATTAAGAAATAAACTCTAAATAAATTCTTATAGATTAAGATAATAACATGCATCTGATTTATTGACTCTAAAATACTTTTTGACTCTAAGTTCCACGAGTTCCTTTGACCTTACGAGTTCCTTTAGACCTTGTTCCTTTACCTTTCACGTTTTCACATACTTACATAAATCTTAGAAAATAAACTCATATTTTCTGCCTTCATGCTCCATGCTGCTCCAACTCAAGAACCGCATGTTGATAGCTCCACCTTTTTGGAACTTCAGTGTGCTAGTTCCTTTAAGAAATTTCGCACTCATAGTTCCTCCTCAGGAACTTCTTGTTTCAACTCTGAAATGTTATATTGCTGCTTCCACTCAGGAACTGCTCCAGAACTTCATATTCAATGTTCCTCATAGGATGTACATAGGGACCGCTCTATTTGTGTTCCTTATAGGAACTCTTGTAGGAAATTCACTTGTGGGAAGACCTTCATGATGTGATATATTCAACATTTGATGACTTGTTTCATGTTAATGTAATATGCACATCTCAAACACACATGTTAGTTAGATAATCATCATTTGTTTACAATCATCAAAATACTACATGACTCAACGATTTCCCCCTTTTTGATGATGACAGACAAATGATGCTTATCACAAAATGAAGCAATAAACGATGTACTTTAATCCCCCATAATGAACAAGTCATGCATGTATATGAAGGACATATCAACATAAATAAACACATTATATAAAGAACATTCATCATAGAAGGATATAGACTTAACTATATTTGACCATAAGCATCATAGAAGGATATAGACTTAACTATATTTGACCATAAGCATCATACATATTCTTCCCCCTTTTGTCATTATCGAAAAGGATCATCTTACACACATTTATTTTAAGTAAATCACATACACATAATTTTATATGCTACACTTACCACCATTAAGGTTAAACACTTGTTAGTCCCAAAAGCCTCAAGAATCTCAGTTTTCAAACTTAGGATGCATGTGCTACACAAATTTCCAACTCACAATCCAAAGACTCAACTTCAAAAACCATCGAAGGAACTTGACAAGTAAGAAAATAAAAGTCAAGCAAAAATCAATTTTGAAAGTCAAGAATGGATTAAGAGAGAGGACATTGTAATATCCGGCTCAAAGAAATATGAAAAAAATTTCTGGAAATTTTTGAGTAGAAGGAACTTGAGATATATTGTGTGCTCTATGGTTTAGACTACTTATAATAAGAGGTTCTCAACAATCATTAAAGTTAATCACTTCACCTCACACTATTGAAATCTCTGTCAAACTCCACATACATTCACCTTGATATATATCTATCAAGTTCACTTTACTTAACTAATCAGCCATGAGGAACTCATTGAGTGAAGAAACTTGAACGAATTCATCTTTATAGTCCAAGTTCTTTCAATCATTTGCTTATGTTCCACTTCTCAAATCATCAAATCCACGAGTAAGCATTTTCACAACCATATATATGACATATTGACTTCTAGGAAATAATAAAGATTGGATCACCCTTGCTTACCCCTTTTTTTTTTTTTTTTTTTTTTTTTTTTTTTAACAAGGGTGTCACTACAAGTCGTTGCACTTTCCTAGAATGTCACATTTACTAGCCACAAAGAAGTAATTGCTTACTCATACATACTTGAAATCCACCACCAAGAATGAAACAATATATATGTGGAAAAATTGACAATAGAGGTATGAACTTTGGGCGATAATTTTTAAAAGGTTTGAACTATTGATTAACCTGTGTAGGTCCCAACTTTAGGGGATCTTAACTTTTAGCGGGCCTCGGTGACTTAAAACTGGCAATTTTTTTTTAAATCTCACCTAGTTCCTACTTCCCTCCCTCAATTAACCCTTCTGGTGTGACCCAAGTTTTACAAGTTATGACCTATTAAGCCAGTTTCAAGTCACTAAGGCCCGCTAAAAGTTAATACCCCCTAAAGTTGGGACCTACACATGTTAGTCAATAGTTCAGACCTTTTAAAAATTATCGCCCAAAGTTGAGACCTCTATCGTCAATTTTTCCTATATATATCGATTCCTTCCTTATTCCCCCTGAGTTCCTTACTATTCCTTCATCATTAGGAAATTAAATGAGTAGTTCCATCTAATGACATATCTTTCTGAGCATCAATTGGTAAAACATAAAATACTTGCTTCGCACTTCTTCCTTAACTTCCCCCTCAAAATGTATTTACCATTTATCACTCTTTAAGTATCATTGAACCATAAAAAGTCATGAATTTTAATTTAGAGCATATAAGAATTAGGATATTTGAAGTGACAGGATATGAATGAAATGATAAATTAATTAATCAAAGGTATTTGAAGAAATATGGTGTGAACTGTTGATAGTTGGCTAAGAATAGGTTTGTTCCCTCTAAAAGTTAAATGAAATGAAATATATTAAGGGAATTTACCGTCTTCTTCCAACAAGGTTTCTTTCATTGTATCTTTGGCAACTTAGGACTTTGATATTTGACAGCATCCAGAGTTCTATTATGAGACCTCTAACACTCTTAGGCAAGGGAATATGCCTTTACGACACAAAAATTAAGTGTAACATATTTACTCTAGTGTGCATATAATCACTTCAATTTTAGTATGTGTAAGGACCCAATCCGACAAAACTTTTGGAAAAAAAACTTGTTTATACTCATGTCATACTTCATTAAGTTTTGTTCCTGTAAATAGTTCATAAAAAGGTGAAATTATAAAGAACATATATTCAGATAATTTTAATGCAAGACTTATAAAAATTTTGCATTCAGATTAATAAATTTTAACAATGTAATATTTTAATGTGAATAGGAACATCATAACTTAAGTCATATTTCACCATGAATATAAGATTATTACCTCAAGTACTGGACTGATTTTGATGACTTACTTTTGAATTACCGAACTGTTAGTTTCATCATTTTGATGTCTTCACATATGATGGACACTTCCATTCCAACTTGACTCATACTCATCATTTTTCAAAAGTTCCTTGACATGTTTTTGTCATAATATCATTATGCTCCAAGAGAGTAGTTGAGTTCCCTTATCATGCTGGTGTACTCATTTGCGTATAAGGTTAGCAAAAACTTTGCATAAAATAGTTAGTGTACCAAAATATTATCCATATTACGATGTACAACTACTAAGTCAATTCCTCTTGAAAACATAATTTTATTATTTTGAAATCATTTTTCAAGAAGAAACTTGATGTTGTTCCTCGTAGATTTCAGCAAAAAGAATTATTTTGAACACATTGAAAATCTATTTAAACAACCTAAATCCCATGTAATAACAAAAAGAATATTCAATTATTTCATGACCTAGCTATATAAATAAAAGTTTCCTCAAAATCAATACCTTTGTTTAGTTGTTCCTCTCAACAACTAACCTGTATAGAGTTCCTTTGCTTATGTCTCTGAGCCGTAGGAATACTTCTTATGTTCCAGTTAGAATCAAGAAACTCGATTATTGGAATTGTTTGTTCCTACTAATTGGGCAGGAACTTTGCTTACACATATTCATTGAGTTGAACTTTTATTATTTTATGAACTTGAACTTGATCTTCATTTTTAAGCTCTTCTCCATACGTTCATATAGCTGGCTATTATTACTTTTTAGAGTGACATATTTCATATTAAGAACTCTAGCTCCATAGGAACTTGTGAGTTCAACATAAAAATTAAAAAATCATCTTTAACCTGTTTTCTGGGAATAAACAAGTTAGTCTCATAACAAATATATCAACTCTTTATAACACATTATATATCATTTTCTATAAGCTCTTTGTGTTTAACAATTAGAGGTGCATTTTAACACTACCTCATCGCTTTTATTTTTAAAGTTCCTTAGATGATTCTTATTGCTATTAATTCCAAAACATTTAAATCAAATGCTTAAGAATATAATACCAATGTTTTCTCCTTTGAAGATCTCATAGTATGTCTTGTTGATCAACTTCTAATCATCCCTTTGTTGATGATTTAGCAAGTGATATTGATTGCTTTTTCTTACTTGTTCCTTGTTCCTGCATACATTATCAAACTTATCTGGAACTATAATCAAGTTCCTAGGCAATGCCATCATATGAAATCTTCTATCCGAAAGATAATCTCTGAAACTGTATTTTTAACTTGTTCCCAATGTGTTCGTTCCTTTTATGGAAGAACTAACATGAACTTGTTCCTTCATTTTGGGTTGACATAAACTAAGAAATATAATATGTAGAATAAACCCAAAAGGAGATACTTTGTGCATTTTAATAATGCTAGAAGGTTAGTCAAAAGAGAGGTTGTTATTTCACTATTTTGATAATGACATATAATTAAAGTTTACGTAATTTTAGTTTATTAAATCCGGTTTTTAGTTTACTATGTTAGACGTAATTTGTCTTAGATTTATTTTTCTTGTTTTGTTTATTTTATTTTGTTAGATTTATTCTTTATTTTATTAGTTAGTTATCTTTAGATTTCACAAATAACATGTTAAATAACTTATGAAGAATTGATTATGAGTTTAATCAAGATTAAGTTGTTTATAACTTATTTGTGATATTCAGTTAATATTATGGATGTAACAAATTTAATATATTAAGGTTCCATAATATTTTGTTTAGTTAGTGTGTGTGCAGCATCTTTGATTTGCCTAATATCTAGGAGCCACCAAACGCTAACCTAATTATGTGCTTAAAAATAGATCGTTGAGGTAGTTCCTACATTTTAGGAACCACAATAACCAATCTACTTTTAAGGCGTGTGAACGTGGAGAAGTGGATATGTTTAAGGAAGCCAACTGCCAACGGAATTATCACAACGGATACATTGTGGAGAAGTGGCTGAAGCTGCGTGGGATAATGGAGAAGATCGTGGAGAAGAACTCGAGAAAGAAAGGTCCCTACAAATAGAATTTTGTAATGATCTCAAAATATATAGTTTCAGAATTTTATGTAATATTCTTAGTGAAAGTACATTCGGTTTTCTTCTTCTTAGAAATTGATGTATTATAGATTGGGTTGAGTGAATCTAAGTCTGTAATCATTTTGAGAGAAAAAAGAGAAAGAGAGATAGAGAAAAGACTTTGAGTGAAGTCAAGGGAGAAGTCAACTGTTCAGGGGGAACAGGCTGACAGGGAACCAGTTCCTAGAGGAACAGAGTTGGTCCAAGTTTAGGTTGTACAAAAAGAGTCTTTTGGCCTAAAAGTTATTAAAGAGAATTGAGTTAAAATCCCTCGTGGTCAAGGTTTTTCTTGCTATTAGGCCTAGGAACTTGTAAAAATCTCGTGTTCCTAGTTCTTTCTTATTTCATGCAATTATTTCTTTCTTATTCAATCAATCTTTTATTTCCGCAAAAAGTTTGAAAATCTCTCCAACTACAATTCTCCCCCCCTCTTGTAGTTGCACAAGTGTTCGTCCAAGACTAACAATTGGTATCAGAGCCTAGTTCCTCCAAAATCAGTTAACACTAAGGAGCTAGTTCCTAGAAACGATGAACACGTCAGGAGAAAGACTGGAAGAAGGTTACTCAACTCAGCGTCCTCCAATGTTTAATGGCAAGTATTATCCATACTGGAAGAATCGTATGAAAATATTTATCAAGGCCGAAAATTATCAAGTTTGGAGAGTAATAGAGATCGGTGACTTCGAAGTCACAGAGAAAAATGAAAAAGGTGAAGAAATCCCCAAGCCACTCTCCAAATATGATAAAGTTGACTTCGACAAGATGGAGATGAATAACTTGGCCAAAAAGATTCTCCATTGTGGTCTTGGTCCCTGTTATGGCTGAATTTTTTGACAGGATGACACTGACGCAACGACGCGATGACTCGATGACGTGATGCCATCTGACATGATGACGAAGTGAATGTGACCCGAAGACACAACGAAGGACGCGAGATTGGAGCAGAGCATTGAGTGGTAACGGTCTAGCTAAATAAGGAAGGAGTGTTATGAGCCATAAATTCAGCCGTTAAAGAGCACAAATCAAGACGTTGGAACATAAGCATAGAAGATCTCCCATGATTGGAGCGCGAAGTTAATGTAATAATTAGTGAATTCATTTTTGTATTGGTTGAGAAAAAGCCAAGGAAAAAAGTGGGCATATAAAAGGGAGAGAGAGGTCATTGACAAGTTTTTTACGCAACATAGTCGGAAGAGCACTAGAGAGAACTTAACATTTTTGTAACGACAATCAGTCACTAAGAAAAGATAGTGAACTACATTAGTTTGGTGGATCTCCAACCACCCGCAGTTTTTTACCCACCTTCATTGGGGTTTTCCGCGTCACCATTTATGTGTGTTCATCCCCATTGCATTCTTTTGTCGCGTTGTCTTTAACATAACATGGTTAAATCGTCCCAAAACTTTAATTTCGTCGTAAGTGATAAATTTTAGCATAAACAATTTGGCGCCCACCGTGGGGCGTAACCAGACCATCTACTGTTCAAAATCTATCAAATGGGAGAAACACCTAACCTCGAGGAAATGCAGAGACAATACGAACAAATGAGAGCAGAAATGCTTGAAATGAAGCAAGCTAATGAGCGGCTAATTACCGACTTTACGACATCGCAGGAGAGGATCCAGAAATTGCAAGAAGAGTTAGCATCGTCCAAAGCTTCCAAGGTCCGACATCGTGCTAATCTGGACGACATCCCTTTGATGGGGAATCTCTCCGAGTCAGATGATGAGGAGCCTGAAAACGACGAAGAGCCCGAGGATGAAGAGCCCTTGAGCAATGAAGAGAATGACCAAGGCGAAGGAGAAGCGAATCTTATGACAAAACGCATGGCCCAGATCGAAAAGCAAAACAAGCGCTTGATGAAGCTCATGTCCCAGTTCCCTAGAGCCCCAACGCCAGGCATCGTGGAGCATCCCGACGGATATGCAGAATCGCCTTTCATCGATAGGATCTCAAGGGCCGTGCTTCCCAAGAAGCTCAACCTGCCTACCTTAGCTGCTAGTTATGATGGTTCAACCGATCCAGGCGAGCATGTCGCACAATACAAGCAGCGGATGTGACAAGCGTCAATTCCTTGGCATTTGGTAGAGGCCTGCATGTGCAAGTCCTTTGGATCCACGCTCACCGGTCCCGCTCTCAAGTGGCTCGGTTCTCTCAGGCCAGGAAGCATTGGCAATTTTTCCACCCTAGTCAATAAGTTCTATGAGAAGTTCGAAGGCAGTCGCAGCCTAGAAAAGCAGACGAGCGACCTATATGGCGTCGTTCAAGGACCTAAAGAATCTGTTCGCAATTATTATAATCGCTTTAACAAAGAAATGATTAGCATTAAAGATCTTGATACTAAGACTGCTATTGAATGTTTCAGGAAAGCATTAATCTTGCGATCAAAGCTATACAACCGTTTGACGAAGTACCCGTGCCAGACGTTCGAGGAAGTCAAGTCGCGAGCGTTAGCACAGATGAGATTGGAGGAAGACGATGCCATCCTCAACACCATATCCACCCGACGTGCACTGGAGACCCCTGTTGACCTGAAGGCTTTCGTCCCCAAGAAGAACCAGGTATCTTAAAGACCATATCCTCAACACCGTATCCACCCTTATAGCCGTTCAAACCAGGTAAACAATGTTACTGACGTTGTCGAAAATGCAGGTAACGACGCAAGGACAGAGTCGCCGACCTTCCCCGATCTAGATTCCTACGGATTTTCCGTCGATGTCGGAGGCGTCGTGAATGCTTTATCCAAAATCGGAGCACCAGTTCGTTGGCCAAAAAAGAGCGACCGACCGGAAGCGCAAAAAGATCAAACAAAGTGGTGTCAGTTCCATCATGACCATGGCCATAAGACGGAGGAGTGCATTGCGTTGCGACGAGAGGTCGCGTTCATGCTTAATAAGGGTATCTTAAAGACCTCTTGAGCGATAAAGGTAAAGCGTCCTTCGGTAGGAATACCCGCAGTCCGACCTCCTGCGTCGCCCACGCACGTAAAGGTAATCAACGTTATTCTGGTGGTCTGATGTATGTGGACTAACGTATTCCGCAGCCAAAAGGCTAGCAAGAGAGGGTACCCCCTCGTCCGCTTTTTAAATCTTGCAGGTCAGCTAAAGAACGCAAGCTTGAAGCAATGACAATAACCTTTGACGACGACGACGTCTGCGACGTGGAGCATGACGATGGATTAGTCATATCCCTGACTGTCAGCAATTACTTGTTCACGAGTGTTAGTCGATGGGGGCAGCTCACCAACATCATATTCAAAAGCGCCCTCGAAGGTATGGGTTTGTGCGATAAAGATATTACTAAAAAATCTACTGTTTTGGTAGGTTCAGTGGAGGGGTCAACATACTGTCGGAGAAATCACACTGCCAACGCTAGCCAAAGGCGTCAACTTGCCAACCAGATTCAACATTGTGGACTGCCTGTCAGCGTAGAACATCATTCTCGGCACTCCATGGATACACAAGATGAAGGCCGTCCCTCAACTTATCATCAATCGCTGAAGTTTCCCACCAAGTGGGGCGTCCAAGAAATAAAGGGCGAGCAGAAATCTGCAAGAGAATGCTATAGTTCGTCGCTCAAACCCCCAAAAGCATCTATGTAGCAATTAAAGGATGGGTCAGCTCCCGACGCGCCCAGCGAGCAAGACATGGATGAAGTGATGCTCGATCCATCCATCCCCGATCGTGTGTTCGAATCGGAGCGACGTTGTCGCAAGAAATACGAGGTCAGTTAGTTGATTTTTTGAAAACTAACCAAGATTGTTTTGCTTGGTCCCATGAAGATATGACAGGAATCAGTCCTGACGTCATTACGCATAAGCTCAACGTCGACCCCGCTCACAAGCCTGTAAAACAGAAAAGACGCAAATTCGCACCTGAAAGGAATCAAGTCATCAATGACGAGGTTCAGAAAGCTGATCGATACCGGAAAGATCCGCGAGGTAAAGTATCCAGATTGGTTCGCCAATGTCGTGGTGGTCAGCAAAAAGAACGGGAAGTGGAGAGTCTGCATCGACTTCACAGATTTGAACAAAGCATGTCCCAAGGATCCATTCCCTCTCCCTCATATAGATGCAATGGTCGACGCGACGGCAGGTCACGAGCTTTTAACGTTCATGGACGCGTATTCCGGGTACAACCAAATATTGATGCATCCGGACGACCAGGAAAAGACGCGTTTGTTACTATAAAGGTATATATTGTTTAAGGTTATGCCTTTTGGTTTGAAAAATGCAGGTGCCACATATCAGTGATTGGTTAACCAAATGTTTAAAGATCAACTGGGTGACACCATGGAAGTGTACATAGACGATATGCTCGTCAAATCCAAGCGAGCAGACGATCACATATAGCATCTGTCGGAGGCTTTTGACGTCCTACGAAGGTATGGCATGAAATTAAATCCTACTAAGTGCACATTTGGAGTGTCTGCAGGAAAGTTCTTAGGGTACGTCGTTACGCAACGAGGAATTGAAGCCAGCCCGGATCAAATAAAGGCCATCATCAACATTCAATCTCCCAGAAGCGTCAAGGAGGTGCAAAAGTTGACCGGTCGTGTACCGCGTGAATCGTTTCATATCCCGGTCGTCTGAAAAATGCCACTATTTTATGACGTCCTAGAAAGAATAAGGGCTTCAGTGGTCGCAACAACACGAAGACGCGCTGCAGAAACTTAAAGCTACTTAGCGTCAACGCCATTACTGTCGAAGCCAAATATCGGAGAGACGTTGCAGCTCTATCTCGCGGTAAGCAATGTGTCCGTCAATGCTGTCCTGACGCGGGAAGCGGAAAGCCAGCAGCTACCAATCTACTATGTCAGTAAGTCTCTGCTAGACGCGGAGACCAGGTATTCTTCATTAGAGAAGCTCATTTTAGCCATAGTCGTAGCTGTTAAAAAGCTTAGGCACTATTTTGAAACACATACTGTTATCGTTATGACTAATTATCCTATCAAGTCTGTCTTGCGACACCCAGAATTGACAGGACGCATGAGCAAGTGGGCAATAGCACTCAGCGCGTACGACATCCAGTTTCATCCAAGAACGCTATCAAGTCACAAGCTTTGGCAGATTTTGTGGCAGACTTTAGCCCAGAGCTAGAAAAGCTTGCGGACGACGAAGTCGCAAAGATTAATCAAGTAAACGACGACTCTTGGATACTGTTTGTTGATGGATCTTCTAATTTTCGTGGTGCAGGTCTAGGCATTGTGCTAAAGTCGCCACAAGGGGGCAAGATAGTACGAGCCATTTGCTGTGAATTTAGAGCGACGAATAACGAAGCCGAATACGAGGCGCTCATAGCAGGAATGACGTTAGCAGAAGACATGGGAGCAAAAGCATTGAAAGTCTTCAGCGATTCACTGCTGATAGTCAGCCAAGTCAAGGGCGAATTCGCGGCAAAAGACTCTAAAATGGCCATGTATTTAGAAATAGCTCAAAGTAAAGTAAAGTGTTTAATTCATTTGACATTTTGCAGATACCTAGGGACCAGAATAGCAAGCAGATGCATTGGCCAATCTCGGATCTTCTTTAAGGGACGTTTCGTTTACGTCCGTCCCTATAGTTCATTTGGATCCTGCTATCGCTAGGAGCGTTGGGACGCTGTCACGACGACGGTCGAACAGCTTCGAGACAACCATGAGGTCGTCAGTAACATCGATAATCCGCATCTGAGAGCGACCCTGACGCGAGGAGGTAAGTTAGTTGGACAAAACGCTTTATGATTTCCTTGCTAACGATTACTCCAACAGATAAGGCGAAGCACGCAGAATTCGTTCAAGGCTCGCGATACATACTCATTCAAGGAGTACTGTTCAAAAAATCTGCCGCGATCCCTTCCTGCGCTGTTTGGAAAAGGATCAGTGGGGGCAAGTCCTGAAGGACATGCATGAAGGCACTTGTGGAAATCACTCAGGAGGACGCAGCTTATCCAATAGAGTATTGCGAATGGGATATTATTGGCCAACAATGAGGAAAGACGCAATAAGGTATGTCGCCAAATGCGATAGTTGTCAACGACATGCAGGTATGACGCATAAACCTTGTGAACTTTTGCATCCTACTCTAACACCTTGGCCTTTCATGAAATGGGGATGGACATAGTTGGCAAATTACCTCCAGCCCCAGGTCAGAAGGTCTTTATGTTGGCACTAACTGACTACTTTTCTAAGTGGATTGAAGCAGGTTCTTTTCAACAGGTACGCGATAAGGAAGTGATTTCTTTTATATACACTAACATTATTTGCAGGTTTGGTGTTCCGTCCGAGATAGTATGCGACAATGGGTCGCAGTTCATTAGCAACGAGACAAGACGTTTCCGCGATGAATGGGGCATAACGTTGTTAACGTCAACACCAAGATACCCGCAAGCCAATGGACAGGCTGAGTCCAGTAACAAGACGATCATTGACTCTTTGAAGAAGCGACTCACAACCAAGAAGGGTAAATGGGCGGAGGCGTTGCGTTCCATCTTATGGGCTAATCGCACGACACAGCGCACTGCGACTAGACAAACACCGTTCTCATTATCCATGGTTGTGAGGTTGTCCTGCTTTCAGAGGTGAGCGTCCCAACTGCGAGATGTAGCCTAGCGACGGAGGGACAGAACCACGATGAACTGATAAACGACCTAGATACCATTGAAGAGTTGCGCGATGCAGCATTGGTACGCATGGCGGCCCAGCAGCAAATAGTAGCGAGGAGCTTTAATAAAAACGTCCAAGCCAAATCCTTCGTCGAAGGTGATTGGGTTCTAAGGAAAGTATTTCAGAACACACAAGAGGCTAACGCTGGTAAGCTAGGACAAAGTGGGAAGGACCATACCAAATTAGTAAGTGTAGGCAATGGAGCCTACCAATTGGTCCACGTGACGGAAGCTCCGTGCCACGTAGCTGGAATGCCACACACCTCAAACGATACTACTTTTAAGCTAAGTGATAAGCTTTGTTTTCCCAATCGTAAAAACAAAAAAAAAGATATAGATAGATGTATATGCTATTATCTGTGTCGCTAGTTGTAGACCATAGTGTTCTCTCACTGGGTATTGTTGAATTGCAGGGAAGTTGTTCCCGTCCACTTGTTAACGTTCCGACGATTTTTCACAAGACATCAGGCAGATTTGCATTTTCCACCATTAAAGTCTTTTGGTCCACTATTGCCTCAGCACGTATGACAGGGGCAAGTCATTTTAAAGCTATAACTGCTGACGACATTTCTCTATCTCTCTGCAAACACACGTAAGTTTTTATATATTTCCTATATGTATTCTAAAGTCATTTAGTCCAAATGTTACGTCTGAACGACCAAAGATGGCTTTTTCTAAGTCCAAACATTACGTCTGAACGACCAAAGATGGCTTTTACTAAGTCCAAACATTACGTCTGAACGACCAAAGATGGCTTACTGAGCGCCTGACCATCCTCTAGAAACGTAAGAATAACGACTGAGACACATACATGAGACATAAAGCAAAGACATAAGATCAATTTTGCTAAAATCCAAAAGCATCAACGTAATGGTCACCCACGTAGGTGACCCAAAAAGTTTAAAACGCTAAAAAGTTATGGTCACCCCCATGAGTGACCCAAAAGTACAGTACAAACAGCCACTCTTTCGAGTAACCTAAAGCAGAGTTTGATTAAAAGTTTAATGGCAAGGGCATGATATAGAGCGCTTAAAACATAAACGACAGAGGCGTCTTCAGCTCCCTCCTTCTCTGACGCAACAGCTGGTAAGATAGTGGCTGGAGCTTCCCTCTCAGTCTCGGGGTCAGGTGGCATGTCTGACGCTATGAACCCGGCACAGGATGGGGCGTTTTCATCAACCTTTGATGAAGAGTCCGCCGTCGCAGCCAAGTCCTCTTCGTCCATCAGATCCTTCATGGACCCCATGTACTTGAGGAATAGGTCAATGTCCTTCTGTGGTGTCCACGACACCGTCTTCTTCATTAGAAACTGGTGCATCAGCTTAGACCTGACCCTAGTTGTCACTTCAGCTTCGAGCATGTCCAGCTCATTCTTCTGTGCGTCAACGCTCGCCTGGAGCGTCGTGATCTCATGACGAGAAGATTCCTCCAACTTAGTCGCCCTCTGCCTTATCTCTTCCATCTCCTCCCTGTTCTTCTGTAAAGCTTTTTTCATATCCTCCATGGCCTTCTTGCAAGACTCCACCTCATCGCTTTTGGACTTCGCGTCCAATTCAGCCTTCTCCATTCTCTGCTTCATGGTCAGGTGACCCTTCAGCAGAGATGAGATCTCCCTCTTAGCCATTAGGAGATGTTGAGAAGACTGCATAAGAAAAGACATGATACGCGTAACTTAGAGAGTCAAAAGTTATTGTCATAATGAGCATGGTGCATGAAAAGAAAATCGAGGGTCTATACCTAAAATAGGAGTTCTAGCCCGTCCGACATCATACGAGGAAGAGTATGGTCCTTGATCCTCTTCATTGCACTAGGAAAAAGGAACCTGTCAGCCTCAGGCCATATGGACCTCTCCAACGACATGAAGTCGTTAGGGACGGTCACAGTATAGGAAGGACCGCTCTTGTCTGGAGGAGCTAGGAAGTCAGTTTTGCGCGTCTTAGACGCGACGTCATGCTCGTCGTCCAAGTGGACGACGACCGCTGTATCCTTCTTGGATGACGCTGACGCAGCGTCAGTAAAGGACTCCCTCTTACACTTGCACAACATCTCAGCCAGCAATTGCCCGTCCAGACTCCCCCTAGGACGCGATTGAGATGAACCTGCCGAAGTGTTTGATTCATTAATATGAAACCTCCCTGGAAAGTCCTACCAGATAAAAAAAAATATTAAAAATTAGATGACTAACCAGAAGCCATAGATGAACAACTGTCTTGAGAAGCAAAAAAACCTTCTGAACTTCCTGTCCTCCTCGATACTTTCAGAAATTTGTCACAGAGACTTTGAGATTCGTCGCGATGCGACACAGTTTTGGGTTAAGACCTGCAGTAGAAACGGTGTAAGAGTGGTGTTAAGGACATGGCACGAACTTAAAAAGACTGAAAATAAACACACCTTTGGTATTCCAGCCGCCAACCAAAGACGTCCCAGCTTCCCCTAGCGACGACCTCTTCACAAACACAAACCTGTTTTTCCAACCTCTGTCATTCGACTGTATCCCCCCGACCAGAGGCTCTAACCTTGCCTTTGCATGTAGGGCTATCCTATTTTTCGCTTTGACCCTAATCTCATAGTGTAACAGTAAATCGTGAAGGGTGAAGGCTTCTTCCCACGACACCATCACCCTGTCGATGACACTCAGGATCCTCCAGACTTGGGGCATAATTTGCCCAGGGCTGATTTGGTAAATTTGCATCAGATCCCTTGTCAGGGGGGTGAAGGAAAGTCTAAGACCTATTTTGAAAGGCTATTCGTAGAGCACTATCCATTTTTGGGGACACGACTCTGGTGGTTCGTCGGCTCAGCGTTCCTAATGACAGTACTCTCAGGCAAATTCCCTAAGTCTAAAAACCTTAAAAGATCCTCTTCTGACATCGTTGACAGTTCTCCTCCTTTTCTACCCTTGTTCTACACTTTCTTTTTCTTTCGATTTTTCTTGGTTCTTTACAGAAGTCCTAATGTTACGTCTGCTAGGTGCCATGAGAACAGTAGAAGAAGAGAAAGTAGAGCGAATAAAAGAAAAAAAAAATGAGCGGAGAAGTGCGAAATTACCTGGTCTCAGCGATCGATTTTCCGGCGGAGAGAATAATGGAAGTTAAGGAAGTTGCCTTACTTAAAGAGAGAGAAAGATTTGATGAAGTTGGAGTCAAAGTTGGGATCTTTAAACCGCCCAAGTTATTTATGCCAACAATGAGGAATCATGACAATCGTCCCAACGGTTATAATTAAAACAACTACATAAAAAAGAAAACTACCTTTTGTATTTTGAGACTCTTAGACTACCAAAAATAACCGCTCAAACAGATCTCCTTTCCTTCCTTGCGTCTCTTTGGAAATTTACCTTTTTTCTATAATTGACAAGAGCGAGATTTTTTGTGATTTGTGATATCTTAATCACTTAGACAGAATTTCATTTGATTTATTGATTTTTTAACAATTGTCTCATGGGCTTTATGCCACTCCGATTCAACAATTGGGGGGCAAACTGTTATGGCTGACCTTTTTGACAGGATGACACTGACGCAACGACGCGATGACTCGATGACGTGATGCCATCTGACATGATGACGAAGTAAATGTGACCCGAAGACACAGCGAAGGACGCGAGATTGGAGCAGAGCATTAAGTGGTAACGGTCCAGCTAAATAAGGAAGGAGTGTTATGAGCCATAAATTCAGCCGTTAAAGAGCACAAATCAAGACGTTGGAGCATAAGCATAGAAGATCTCCCATGATTGAAGCGCGAAGTTAATGTAATAATTAGTGAATTCATTTTTGTATTCGTTGAGAAAAAGCCAAGGAAAAAAGAGGGCATATAAAAGGGAGATAGAGGTCATTGACAAGTTTTTTACGCAACATATTGGAAGAACACTAGAGAGAACTAACATTCTTGTAACGACAGTCAGTCACTAAGAAAGATAGTGAACTATATTAGTTTGGTGGATCTCCAACCACCCGCGGTTTTTTACCCACCTTCATTGGGGTTTTCCGCGTCACCATTTTTGTGTGTTCATCCCCTTTGATCCCCTTTGCATTCTTTTGTCGCGTTGTCTTTAACATAATCTAGTTAAATCGTCCCAAAACTTTAATTTCGTCGTAAGTGATAAATTTTAGCATAAACAGTCCCCATGAACACAATCGAATCATGGGATGCAAATCGGCCAAGCAAATGTGGGAACTTCTTCAAGTTACTCACGAAGGAACAAACGAAGTCAAGAGATCAAAGATTGACATGCTCATGCACAAATATGAGCTATTTCAAATGAAGCCTAAGGAGTCTGTTCAAGAGATGCTCACAAGATTCTCCAACACCATTAATGAACTTGAATCTCTAGGAAAAATCATCACTCCCGAGGAACAAGTACGAAAAGTTCTACGAAGTCTTCCTCAGGATGAAAAATGGATGGCAAAGGTTACTGCCCTGCTTGAAACAAAAGATTTCACCACATTCAATATCGAACAACTTTCCGGTTCCTTGTTGACTCATGAAATCCATCTAGGCTCTTAAATTCGATGACTTAGAGGATTCAGAAACTGATGATGAAGACGCAACACTGATCGTGAAAAGATTCAAAAAGTTTTTCAACAAGAACTACAAAGGGAAGAACTTGAAAAAGCCAGGAAAGTTAAGCTGTCACAAGTGTGGAAGCCCGGATCACTTCATAAAGGAATGCCCTCTCTGGGAAAATGAAAAGAGCAAAGGAAAGTACAAGGAGAAGGGAAAGGAACAGCAAAAACCTTTCTCAAAAGATGATATGAGAAGGGCCATGGTAGCTGCCCGGGGAGAACCTGATTCAGACGAGGAGCAGGAACAACCAGAAGAGGAGACAACTCATTTATGTCTCATGGCAAAAACAGACGAGGAAGAAGACTTGCCAAACAACAAGGTACGCATAAATGTTATTGAAGAAGAGTTAAAAGAACTTTCAAAGAATCAATTAATAAAACTACTTTTGGAAACTTTGGATGACTACAAGGCCATTTGTGTTAGAGAAGAAGATTTAGAAAAAGCCTTAGAAGTCACCAAAGGTCTTTCAAATTGGTTTAAAACAGTGAATGCAAACATTGAGGAAAGATTCTTTGAAGTCTTTGATGAAAACCGACGTATTCGAGAAGCTTTTGAAAATGCTAAAAATGAAAATTATTTCTTGAATATGGAAATGGCTGAATTGAAACTATTCGTTCCTGAAGGAACCAGTTCCTCTATAAATACCAGATCCGAGTTCGAAAAGTTAAAATTCGAACATAAAAAGGTTTTGAGTAAATATCTGGTACTAAAAGAGAAAATAGAATCTTCAAGAACGACTCTTCCTGATCCCGTAAGCTGGATACAAAAATATAAAAATGAAGGAAGAAGTGGGCTAGGTTTCAATCACAAGAAGAAAAACAAAATGAAAAAATATGTTGATCTTCGAAGCAGCCGAATATGCTCTTATTGTGGGAACAGTGGACACTTAGTGTCTAACTGTTCCTCCAGAGAAGAACATATAGAAATGAACACCCACTTAGTTAAACAAGTTTGAAAAGTTAAGAGAAATACAAGCCCGACAGAGGAACCCAAGTCAAACTGGGTTTCTACCACTGACTGAATGCTTTGATATAGGCTAAAGTGAGGGGGACAACTGTGGTACCTCGATAGCAGTTGTTCTAAACATATGACAGGAGATAAAGAGAAATTTCTCTCGCTTTCAGCCTATGATGGAGGAACTGTGACCTTCGGAGACAATCTTACCGGTAACATAGTTGCAATAGGGAAGGTAGGAAAGTCTAAGTCACATTCCATAGACAATGTATTTTTGGTCGAGGGTTTAAAACATAATCTGCTTAGTATTTCTCAATTTTGCGACAAAGGGAACAGTGTAAATTTTACTGATGAATGTTGTGTAGTAAGTAATGCAGGAACATGTACCAAAATCCTAGAAGGAAAAAGGAAAGGGAACACCTACGTTGTTGATCTGAACCTTGTTCCTATGAACCATCTAACGTGTTTAAGTGCCATCGATAATGAACCACTTCTTTGGCATAAAAGATGTGGTCAGGCAAGTATGACATTACTCCAGAAGCTAAGTGGTATGGACTTGGTGGTTGGATTACCAACTATCAAAGTCTCAAACATGAAGTTTGTGGACCATGTGCAAAAGGTAAACAAGTTAGATCCTCGTTCAAATCAAAGAAAATGGTAAGCACACAAAGTCCCTTGAATTGATTCATATGGACTTATGTGGCCATGTTCGAATCCAAAGTCGATCTGGTAAGAGATATGTGCTTGTAATAGTTGATGATTTTTCAAGATACACTTGGGTTATTTTTCTCTATAGCAAAGATGAGACATTTGATGAATTTGTTAACTTTGCAAAAAGAACTCAAAGAATAAGTGGTTTTAAAATTAAGCACTTGCGTTCTGATCATGGTAAGGAGTTTGAAAACTCCAAATTTGATGAGTTTTGCAGAAATGAAGGTCTTGATCACAACTTCTCAGCTCCTAGAACTCCACAACAAAATGGCGTGGTAGAACGGAAGAATCGCACTTTGGAGGACATGGCAAGAACAATGATCATATCAAGCAATCTTCTGAAGAATTTCTGGGCTGAATAGTCAATACGGCATGCTACATAATCAATAGAGTCATGCTAAGACCTATTGTCTTGAAGACGCCTTATGAGCTACTCAAAGGAAGAAAACCCAATATCTCGTACTTTAGAATCTTTGGTTGTAAATGTTTTGTACATAACAATGGTAAAGACAATTTAGGAAAGTTTGATGCTAGAAGCGATGAGGCTGTTTTTATTGGATATGCTTTAAGTAGTAAGGCATATAGAGTTTATAACAAATGAACAATGTGTGTTGAGGAAAGTGTCCATGTTATTTTTGATGAAGCTAACTCTCTGCAGGAACCAAGCCATGAAAGACTTTGAAATAGGACTGACTCGTATTGAGGAGACAGTAAACATTGATGAGGAACTAACACCTGCAGGAACCGACAAAAAGCATATTTCTGAAGAAGAGGAACAGGCACCAGAAATTCATCTAGTAGACGAGCCAAATGAAGCTCCTCACACTGGAGGAGCAGAGACAAAAAGATTTGAACCAAGACCTTGGAAACACTTGAAATCCCATCCATTGGATTTAATAGTAAGTGATATTGAAAAGGGAACTCAAACGAGATCCGAACTGAAAAATTTATGTGCTTTCCATGCCTTTTTGTCTATGACAGAACCACGAGATCACAATGATGCCCTACTGGAGTCTGACTGGATAAACGCCATGCAAGAGGAACTGAATGAGTTCCAGAGGAACAAGGTCTGGCATCTTGAGACCAAGCCTAAAAACCAAAAGGTGATTGGACTAAAATGGGTCTTCAGGAACAAGCTAGACGAACATGGAACAGTCATAAGGAACAAAGCCAGACTCGTAGCCAAAGGGTACAATCAACAAGAAGGTATTGACTTTGATGAAACCTTTGCTCCTGTAGCTAGAATAGAATCAATTAGAATTTTGATTGCCTTTGCATCATTCATGGGTTTTAGGTTGTACCAAATGGACGTCAAATGTGCCTTTTTAAATGGATATTTGATTGAAGATGTCTAAGTGGAACAACCTCCTGGTTTTGAAAACCCGGATCTTCCGAATCATGTCTATAAGTAGATAAAGCCTTTATGGGCTTAAGCAAGCTCCTAGATCATGGTATAAAGACTTCAAAATTCTTACTTTCTAATGACTTTATACGAGGCAAAGTTGATAGGACCCTGTTCCTTCGATCCAAAGGAACAGACATCCTAGTGGTTCAGATTTATGTGGATGATATAATTTTTGGTGCAACTAACAAATCTCTTTGTAAAGAATTTGCTGAGTTAATGCGTAGTGAATTTGAAATGAGTATGATGGGAGAGTTAAACTTCTTTCTCGGTTTGCATATCAAGCAAACTAAAAAAGGAACAATGATCCATCAACAAAAATACGTAAAGGAGTTATTGAAAAATATGGACTGGATCAAGCAAAATCAAACCATACTCCTATAGAACAG
Organism: Beta vulgaris subsp. vulgaris; assembly: GCF_026745355.1. NCBI lineage: Eukaryota > Viridiplantae > Streptophyta > Magnoliopsida > Caryophyllales > Amaranthaceae > Beta > Beta vulgaris. Next base: position 37,756,235 of record NC_079207.1, on the reverse strand, counting down.
GTACAAGGTTAGATGAGGATCAAAGTGGTAAGTCCGTAGATCAGAAACTCTATAGAGGTATGATTGGTTCCTTACTTTATCTAACTGCTAGTAGGCCTGATATATCCTTTAGTGTTGGTTTATGTGCAAGATTCCAATCAAATCCTAAGGAATCCCATTTGACAGCTGTCAAAAGGATTCTTAGATATTTGAAAGGAAGTGATGATCTTTGTTTGTTCTATCCTCGAAGTGACATCTTTGATCTAGTAAGCTATTCCGATGCTGACTATGCTGGAGACTTGGTGAATCGCAAAAGTACATCGGGTATTATCCAATTCCTAGGATCAAGCTTGGTTTCTTGGAGCTCAAAGAAACAGAACACTGTTGCTCTTTCCACAGCAGAAGCTGAATACGTGGCAGCTGTTGCATGCTGTTCTCAGGTATTATGGATCAAGCAACAAGTGCGCGACTTTGGCATAAAATTCAAGTGTGTTCCTATATTCTGTGATAACACTAGTGCTATTTGCATTTCCAAGGATCCGGTTCATCACTCTAGAGTCAAGCATATTCACATTAGACATCATTTCCTAAAAGACAATGTAGAGAAGGGATTAGTCAAAGTTGATTTTTGTCCTACTGAAAATCAAATAGCTGACATATTGACTAAACCTCTATCTAGGGACAGGTTTGAAAAGATACGCTTGGAACTAGGAATGATAATAATTGTTTAAATGTACACATGATGTTGATTCCCCCAAATTATTTCTTACTAAGTATGTCCTGCAACCTTCATGAATTAAATTTCATACACCTAGGGTCAAGTATAAGGACTCACATATGTCTCTGAATATTACCCTTAGTGTCCTTGCACATATTTGGTATGTATGTAGTTTGTATATTATGGACACCTTTTTATCATATGCAAGAGTAAATTTTTATTCTTTCCATTTTTCTAATTTACCTCCAAATTTTCTTGTTTCCTTTTCTTTTCACACCTTTCCGTCCAAAATTAAAAACATTAATCTGAATTATGGCCAAAATTACGCGTTCAATTAATCTATTGTTAAATGAAGAAACTTCATTAATTACCTTCCAAAAACATAAACCGTTTCATTAAACCTAACTCTCTATTTCTTTTTCACACGGAATCATGATTACTTTATAAACCCAACACATCAAATCACTGACTCCTCATAATTTTCCTCTCACATCAAAAACCCATAAACCGTTTCATTAAACCTAACTCTCCATTTCTTTTTCACACGGAATCATGATTATTTTATAAACCCAACACATCAAATCACTGACCCCTCATAATTTCCCTCTCACATCAACTCACAAGTCTATCTCTCTCTCCTCTTCCTCATCTTCAACCTCACACCAAAACTGTCACCATGTCTTCCAAAACTCAAAATTCTGGTGATCATGAAAATTTCCCAAAAGAGAAAACACCATCCCATGATGAATTAAATGCTAAAGAATCATCCAAGAACGACGCAGATTCTACCGGATCAAAATCGGCATCCTCTGCACCTGTTTCTCTCTCTCCGAAAAAGGAAGAAGGTGAAAACGAGATTGAAAGTGATCAAGAGCAAGAGATTATTGTACCTACAAAACGAGGTAAGAAAACAAAATCTTCACAATTTCTTGTGGGCTTTTGTGTAGATATTGCATGGTGCAAAAAACCTAAGTGGAATGAGTTATTGAAAATTTTGAAATTTCAGAAGTTGTTAAAAATTGTTAGCATCGATGAGGGTCTTTATGAAAAAGAGATGGAAGCTTTTTGTTATGGGTTTATCATAACTGATGGTGTGTGTGTGTCAATTGTCAATGGGTCTGTAGTTACCATCACTGAGAAGAAACTGGGGGAATGGTTTGATGTTCCGCATGAGGGTTACAAGGATTACATTAAGGGTAGGGCTAAGTTGAACATAAATGGAGTTACCAATGCTCAAATTCTTGCTTTCTTTAACGGCAATTCTAATGCTTTATCTTTAGATCAAAAAGAATTGTCTCCATTTCATAAGCTGCTATTTCAATTAGTTTGGCGTTTCATTTTACCCCGTTCCTCCAAAAGAACCAGGCAAGTCTAATGGATCTTTCCATTATGTACTGCCTTGCTGAAAACATAAAAATCAACCTTCCCTCCTTGATAATTTCACATCTCTCTCACTGCATTACCCATAACACCAAAGTGGGTTATGGAAATCTCCAGTCCTCTGTTTTCAAACAATGCAAAGTTAAACTGCCTCCTAGTCCCTCCTTTTCTCTTGAGCCAGAAAATTATCTTACAAAAGAAACTCTGACTAGGCTGAGCTTGAGGTTGCTAAATGGGAAGATAGATTTTGAAAGAGCAGAAACTCCGATAAAGGTTGAAGTGGGAAGTAAGAGAAAGTTGGATGAAGAAGGGATTCCCAGTGGGTCTGTCAGGAAGAGCCAAAGGTTGGTTGGGTCCAAGTTCCTGAAGGAGCAGGATCAAGGTGACACTGTATTTATTCACCTATATTCTGATCCTGTCCCTTCTACTGCTGTGGATTTTCCATTACTTTCTACAACTGGGCTTAACAAGCTACTCAGGGAAATTCAGGACTCTTTGACCCTTCTACACACTAGGATCAATGCCATTGAAGCTACTGTCAATGTTCTGGACTCTCTGCAGCAAGATCAAATGCTTGCAATCAAGAATGCTGATACTGGGATCAGGAACAAGGTGGATGGTGTGCTCTCTAAGATAGATTTTGTGGTCTCCTCTCTCTTCAAAAGAACCAAACCCTAACTTCTCTTAACTTTGGACAAATTGAACAAGTTTTTTTTTTGGCTGTAATTATTAAACAATCTTTTGAATTTCTCTTCTTGTGTCCTTCTGAGACACATGAAGTACTTTTAATTTCTCTTTACTTTCTTCACTTTATTTTGCCTTACTCTGCATATTGATTATTGCTATCTATATTGTTGCTTTCTGCATGCCTATTTTGTTTGTGTGTTTGGATGGCTAATATTATGAGATGTATGTTTGAGCAACTTGTTTGTTGCCTAGACTGTTGACTCTCTAGTTTTGCAGGTACAATTCTTAGTTTTGATAATGACAAAGGGAGAAGATATATTCCCAGTCTCAGTAGAGTTTTAACTAGGTTAGATTGTGGATAGTGTAGTTTGTGTAGTTTATTTTCTTTCTTAGTTTTTTTTAGATTTTTTTCAAAAAACACTCCAACTTAATTTTTTTTTTAATTATTTTTCATAATCAAAAAGGGGGAATATTGTTATTTCACTATTTTGAGAATGACATATAATTAAAGTTTACGTATTATTAAATCCGGTTTTTAGTTTATTATGTTAGACGTAATTGTATATGTCTTAGATTTATTTTTCTTGTTTTGTTTATTTTATTTTGTTAGATTTATTCTTTTAGTTTTAATTAGTTTAGTTATCTTTAGATTTCACAAATAAGATGTTAAATAACTTATGAAGAATTGATTATGAGTTTAATCAAGATTAAGTTGTTTATAACTTATTTGTGATATTCAGTTAATATTATGGATGTAACAAATTTAATATATTAAGGTTCCATAATATTTTGTTTAGTTAGTGTGTGTGCAGCATCTTTGATTTGCCTAAAATCTATGAGCCGCCAAATGCTAACCTAAGTATGCGCTTGAAAATAGATCGTAGATCGTTGAGGTAGTTCCTACATTTTAGGAACCACAACAACCAATCTACTTTTAAGGCGTGTGAACGTGGAGAAGTGGCTATGTTCAAGGAAGCCAACTGCGAACGGAATTATCACAACGGATACATTGTGGTGAAGTGGCTGAAGCTGCGTGGGATAATGGAGAAGAACTCGAGAAAGAAAGGTCCCTACAAATAGAATTTTGTAATGATCTCAAAATATACTTTCAGAATTTTATGTAATATTCTTAGTGAAAGTACATTCGATTTTCTTCTTCTTAGAAATTGATGTATTATAGATTGGGTTGAGTGAATCTAAGTCTATAATCATTTTGAAAGAAAAAGAGAAAGAGAAGAGAGATAGAGAAAAGACTTTGAGTGAACTCAAGGGAGAAGTCAACTGTTCAGGGGAACAGGCTGACAGGGAACCAGTTCCTAGAGGAACAGAGTTGGTCCAAGTTTAGGTTGTACAAAAGAGAGTCTTTTGGCCTAAAAGTTATTAAAGAGAATTGAGTCGAAATCCCTCGTGGTGAAGGTTTTTCTTCCTATTGGGCCTAGGAAGTTTTCCTTGTAAAAATCTCGTGTTCCTAGTTCTTTCTTATTTCATGCAATTATTTCTTTCTTATTCAATCATTCTTTTATTTCCGCAAAAAGTTTGAAAATCTCTCCAACTACAATTACCCCCCCCCCCCCCCCTCTTGTAGTTGCACAAGTGTTCGTCCAAGACTAACACAGGTAAATAAGTTTACAGCACAAAAAGAATAAACATAAAGTTCCAAAATTCCTTTGAACCGAAATCGATTTCAAAAGAATTTGAAACTCGTTCCAAATTTTGAATTATTCCTGTACCATTTAATCTTAGTCTACCATCGCTTTCTTCAAATCAATAGTCAATGTTTACTGATTTTAAAAAAACAATTTTATGCATTTAATTTAATGAAAATAAAATAAGTAGACAATAGGAACAATTTGCTATTATAAGAGAATAAAGGCACTGAGACTTTAATTACTTAACTCACTTAATCACTTAGTCAGAGACACTTAGAACTTCATTAAGTTCCTATATAATAGTCATTTGGATTAAACGTGAGATTAGATCATAGGATCATGGATTTACACGTTGTTCCTTTCATTGAGGAACAATCACATCATGCACCACGTTCAATTGAACGTGTTATATCCAATATCTCACTTTCCTAAATTCTAGGAAATTGTTAAGCATGATCTCTTATTATCTTCTCTTATCCTAAATAAGAGTTTAATTTCAATTTTGTTTAATAATATGTAAGAAGGTTTCTCTTAAATATAAATGATTTAACTCAGTTAAAATTCTTTTTCTTAAAACCTTCCTAAATTTTAGCCTTAAACTTCTATTACCATTAGGACGTGAATATAAATTAACTGTTGATTCATGTTTAATTACTATGTTCTCACTAGTAGAATAATAGCTATTTGCTACGGTGGTATTGCTGCGGTTTTACCCATTCGCAGCAATATATCGCGTAAAAAGAAAAGGTAAAATATAAATAAATATATTGCTGCGGTTTTGACGTAAAATCGCAGCAATATGGTGTGGACAGAAAACAATTTAAAAAAAAATTGACTATTTGACCAAATATATTGCTGCGGTTTTTTGAATGAACCGCAGCAATATATTAAAATATTATTATAAAATAATATTTATTATATTGCTATTAAAATATTATTATAAAATAATATTTATTATATTGCTGCGGTTCCTTAAAAAAACCGCAGCAATACCCATAAAAAATTAATAAAACGCGTCCCCACAGTGACATTTAGGGTTACTTCTCCCTCTCATTCATTTGCAAACTCTTAGCCGTTTTTTTTCAAACCCTCTCTCTCCTCTCATCTCTCACCTCTCACCTCTTCCCTCTTCCTTCTTCGTTCGCTGCTCGATCTCACCGGCGACATTTAGGTTCATTCTTCACCTCTCACCTCAGGCTCTCACCAACGCGTCGTCTTCACCTCAGGCTCTCACCAACGTTGTCGTCTTCACCTCTCACCGTTGTCTCCTCCTTCAAACTCTCTCACCAACGTCGTCTTCTTCGTCACCAACGTTGTCGTTCGTAGGTCGTCGGTTGTCTCTTTGGTTTCAAGATCTGTTTTGTTGTTTTCTTTTTTTTTTGATTTTTTTTATTAATTTTTGTACTTCTGTGTTGTTGTTCTCCTTTTCTTTTTTTTTTATTAATTTTATATTTCTGTTTTGTTTGTACTTCTGTTTTTTTTTTTCAAATTTTTCACTCGTTGAGATCAGATCTCAACAGCAAACATGTATACCCAACCACGACCCCAAAGATTAGAACTCCCCCTCTCAACAGCAAACATGTATAATTTTGCTTTTCTATTTAACATTGATTCTTTTGTAATATTGATGTAATTAGATTTTTCATCTTTATATATTAATGAATATTTTATCTTCAGTTTGTCTGTAAATTTAATGGATAATGAATAAGTTAATTATTTGGTTTTAATATTTTAAATTTAATTGGCAAATGCAAAAAAAAAAAAAAAAAAAAATTTCTACACCAGGTCATATTGCTGCGGTTTTGGACCAGAAACCGCAGCAATATATTAGATTTTTTATGATAAAAAATGATAATATTGCTGCGGTTTGGTGCTAGAAACCGCAGCAATATTTCTTTATATTGCTGCGGTTTAAAACCGCAGCAATATTATTAATACCTATTGCTGCGCCCTTAATTGCTGCGCGCCCTAATCCGCAGCAATAGGGCACTTTTTAACCGCAGCAAGTAGCCTTTATTCTACTAGTTTCTTATGACTATATTAGAGTTCATTTGAATCATTTTAGTTGTGCCAATACGTCTGTTCCTTTCTGAGGAACTGATAATCATTCTCTTATTATATCCATAAGTTCCTTTACCAATATTAATTATATCCGTAGACAAACCTACAAGATATAATTTTACTTGCACAAAAACTTGAAGAGAAGTTAGATTGAAATAATTCATATATATGTAACAATCATAAAACAACTTCTCTTTCATAACCTTCTTCAATCATGTATTTATAAGAGATATCAAAAATCAAATTTGATAATAATAATGACCAAGATATATAGTATGTAAAGATTATTACCCAATTTTCTAAGAAATATATTTCACCTTTTAAATACTTTTTCTAGCTTTTGTAGTCATATAGGAACTCATGTCTAGAACTACTTTCTAGAAACAACTAACCTCTACATCAAGAGATGTCAGTTCCTTTCACATTACCTGCAAAATAAGCAAGTTCTTGATTTTTGGTACCTAAATATATGTTGGGTCCTTTCTTGTTAGTAGGAGCAACATAAAATATCCATATTCATGATGCACGCACATATCTACCACTACTAACAAGGAGCATCATGTACCGACATAAGAAATATTTCAAATACTAATGATGCATAATAAAACTATCATTTGGCAAATGAATAATAATATGAGCGCGATATAACATGCCAAAAATAATGGATTTTCCTTAAGATGAGAAACCAAGTTCCAGGGACACAAATATGCATTGTTCCATATAACTTGTTCCTTCAACCATTTCTAGTATATGATTCTTTGATATTTTAAAGAAATTATTGGAAATCTGAATTTTGTCTTTAGAAAACAATGCTAAAGTTATCCTAAATTTCTATAAAAACATCAAAGCCAAATAAAACAATCTTACTAGAAATACTATAAGGAACAAGTTCCAATGTAATATATGCGTATAAAGAATATCTCAAGGAAGAGATACTTACATCAAAGGGTTGTTCATAATCCTTGAGTGACTTTTAATTTGTGTATAAAAAGTCAGCCTTCACTTGTTCCTTTGAATGACATCGGGTGGAGTTCCTTTCTCGTACGTGCTCTTTCTTCTTGCAGGAACTTAACTCAGCAGGGTTTCCTGCTTATCAATGAGTTCCGGCTCTGATACCAATTGTTATTTCACTAGGAAACTACAAGAGGGGGGGGGTGAATTTAGTGTGGAACTTATTGCCCCAATAATGCGAAATTTAAAACATAAGCAATAAGGAACTGAAATTGCAAGAGAGATTTTTACGTGGAAACTTCTTGTCTCAATACAAGAAGAAAAAAACCACGAACTACTCAGGATTTAAACTCTTCACTATAATAGGAAATCTCCTATGATTCAACCTATTACATACTCAAGTTCCACTAGGAACTCCAACTCTCTCACAATCTCCACTCTATACTCTAGACTTAACTCTATAAGTCTTTCAAGAGTTCCCACAACTCTTTACAAAAAGTTTACTCAAACCCTTCACCCCTAGATTGACTTCACCCTAAGTCTACGCATACACAACAAGAACTTACTCAAGTTCCTAACTCTAACTTACTCAAGTTCCTAACTCGAACTTGATACAAGAATTAACTCAAACCCTTTACCAAGTTCCCATTACAAGAGTTCACTCAAACCCTTTAACCCAAAACTCAAATACAGACGCTTGATAATTTGGTTTAATTCTAGTATATAGAAACTGAATAACTGTAAAAGAACATGGCACTCGTATGAACTTAGAACTCATAGGAACTGACTCAAACAAGGAATAGAAAATATATTTCTTTTATAACGCTATTCCTTAAGCCAAACTTATGGAATGACATAAGTCTAACACTATGGAAAGACACTAGTCAGACACTATGGAATGACACCAGTCAGACAATTTGAAACTCAATTAAACTTGTATATTTATAGCAGTCTTTTAGAATGAGCGTGGGATTAATCATGTGGTAGTGGTTAAACCATTATCCCATGATGTTCCTTACACGGAGGAACACGTTCCTCAATCATCCCATTATCTCCATGATCACTGTTAAACGCGGGAGAGAATTAAGTTACTGCTCCTTAATTTTAGCAACCACTTTAAGCATTAATTTGAAAATCTGATTTAATTAAAAAACATTTTAATTAATAAAACCGAAATAAAATCCTTTTACTAAAAATATTATCTTTAAAATATTTCCATAAAAACCGAAAAGAATTTTTATTATCTTTGAAAAATAAAATCTTTTCCTTAAAAAGATTTTCCTTAAAATCAGATTTTTCCTTAAATAAAACGGTTACCTAGAATCTAGGCATAATTTACTCAACTGACATAAATGAACCGTTGTAATGCTCCATCCTAAGTCTAGTTCCTTTTAATAGTTAGTTCCTTTAACTTAGATTAATAGACTAGCACGTCTGTTCCTTAGAGAGGAACAGACAGACAATTTCTTGAACAACACTCATTATACGTATTATAAAAATAGGCTTTATTTTCCAAAAACTGAAAAGATAAAATTAAATTAATTAAAATTAGATTTCTAAAGAAACCGATTTCATTAAACCTATTTAATTTAAAACTTATCTTTTATTTTAAAACTAAAATTTATCTAAAAACAACTAATGCACATTATCTATTAATATTTAACCACGTAGAGATTTATTAAGAAATAAACTCTAAATAAATTCTTATAGATTAAGATAATAACATGCATATGATTTATTGACTATTAAATACTTTTGACTCTAAGTTCCACGAGTTCCTTTGACCTTACGAGTTCCTTTAGACCTTGTTCCTTTACCTTTCACGTTTTCAGATACTTACATGAATCCTAGAAATTAAATTCATATTTTCTGTCTTCATGCTCCATGCTGCTCCAACTCAAGAACCGCATGTTGATAGCTCCACCTTTGGAACTTCAGTGTGCTAGTTCCTTTAAGAAACTTCGCACTCATAGTTTCTGCTCAGGAACTTCTTGTTTCAACTCTAAAACGTTATATTGCTGCTTCCACTCGGGAACTGCTCCTGAACTTCATATTCAATGTTCCTCATAGGATGTACCTAGGGACCGCTCTATTTGTGTTCCTTATAGGAACTCTTTTAGGAACTTCACTTGTGGGAAGACCTTCATGATGTGATATATTCAACCTTTGATGACTTGTTTCATGTTAATGTAATATGCACATCTCAAACACACATGTTAGTTAGATAATCATCAAAATATTACATGACTCAACAGAGAACATATTTTATTTAAGTTTGTTTGAGTTGATTAAGCTGGTTTGTTTAAGTCCTCAACACTTGTTATTCATTTTGAGTTATAATAAAAGTTAAAGTTTAGTTAATTGTTTTCCGCTATAAAATTCTGAATAAGTCGATATGTTATCACACGGGCGATAATACTTGGGTAATTCTCTACTTGTATATTATAAAAGCATTTTCTAAAAAGATAGAATTATCGGGGTGTTACAAAGTGGTATCTGGGAGCTTTAGGTTATTTTAAAACTTATAGGCGCCTAACTAACTAACTAGCTTACTAGTTATTTGAAGGAAACTTTAGAATTGCTCCTACTTATTCATTTTGAAAACTTATATAGGAATATATTATACTATAATGTTATATTAATTTTAGACCGAAAATTACTTTTTTTATGACCGAATAATTTGTTTTTTTTTCGGATTATCTTGGTTCGAATTTTTTCTTGTTCGAAATATTTTGTTCGAATATTATATTAGTCGAAATTTTTTCCCGAAAAGTCCGAAAAAAAATAATTTCGGAAAGTCGAATTTTTTTTTTCGAATGTCATAGGTCCGAAATTATTTTTTTTATTAGTCGAAAATTTTATAGACACTTAAGTATCATTATTATTTCATAAAGAGTGTCTGCATTATTTTCATGCCTTTAGAGTTTATATTACTGCATTGTGAGAATGGGTAGTATAGGAAGGGCATATAGGATAGAAATATTATATGCCTGCATTCAATAATTAGTTCAGCATCATTATATTTTTCTTCCCGGCTGATAATGCATTATTATTATTCTTTCCTGTTAATGATGCATTATTATTATACTTTCCTGCTAATGATGCATGAATGTTTTTTTTCCCTGCTAGCTGTTTATATTTTCTTGCCTGCTAGATGTTATGATTTCCTGCCTTTGATTTGTACTTACTCTTATTGTTTCTTGTGGGAATACGTTAGAGAGAGTACTAAGACATTATGGTTTTTCGTATTGTAGTTCTCTAAACATGTCTGCCAGACTATGAAGCTACTATAACCCTATCGTCCTGAGTGACGATGAAGTTGACGAAGACATTGCATCCGTCGACGATAGAGAATACACGGATCTAGAATGGACTCTGTGTTGCATCCTGGGGAAAAGGATACCTAGTGACGATGAGGTCATAATAGAACTTGACAATGCTAGGGGCAAAACTAGGGCAGACATTTATCATGCTTGTTTCAGGTATGAATCTGAGACTGAACCTGAGGAGGATGAGGATACTCGACCCATTAGAAGATCCAAAAGGCAAAGGAAGTACATCGATTATGATGAGGATGGAAAAGAAGAGGAAGCTGATGATGCAACATATATGCCTGATCAGTATCAAGAAGCTAAGGATAAGATTAACAATGTAGTACCTTAGATTTATTTTATGTCTATGATATATATATATATATATATAATACATAGAATATTAGCTTTAGAAATAATGTTGGATGTGTGACCAACAGTGATAGAGAAGTTTTATAGAATTATTGTTTTAGGAAAATATAATACTATAACATTCTTTTTATTAAATACCCTTTATGGAAGAATAGAAGTTATTATTTAGTTTATATGAGTGAGTAAGAATTTATTCTAGGCACGTGATGGTAATATTTTTATTATTTAAATTTTCATTATGTGATTATATTCTTACTTGCTTGTTTCTACTTTCATGTTTATGTAAACATATTTTACATGGATGATTATGTGATTATTAGAGAACATTTCATGATTGAAACTAGTGAGAAATTATCTGTTGATGCGATCTTTAACGATCAAATCAAATGTTGCCTTATTAGATGGACATATAAGTTATATTGGAACCTAAGTAAAGTTATATTACTTTCAGGTCCCGGAGTAGAATGGCTAACAATACTGATCTAGCTGCTATTATTCGCATTTTGGCAGAGAAATTAACTCAGGAGAGGGTTGAGCGTCCTACTGCTGAAGAAATGTTCGAAAGATTAGCTAAAGTTAAACCACCCTACTTTAAGGGGTAATCTGACCCGACCTTCTTAGAGAATTGGATTAGGGAGTTCGAAAAGCTATTTGAGGTAGTGAACTGCCTGGTAATATTAGAGTAGGTCAGGCTGTGTTATACCTGAAGGATGAGGCTGACCTATGGTGGAGGAAAAATGGTGCTAGATTGAGTGTTGCTGAAGGATTCAATTGGGAAGCATTTGTGGTTGCCTTGAAAGGGAAGTTTTACCCTACCTTTATGAGGAAGCAGAAAGCCCAAGAATTCATTAACCTGAGGATGGGTAGTATGACCATCTTTGAGTACTATGGCAAGTTTATACCCCTGTCTAGGTTTGCACCTGAGGTTGTAGCCACTGAGGAACTTAGGGCCCAGAGGTTCGAGCAAGGCTTAACTGAAGAGATCCAATTGGGATTAGGAGGTGAGACCTTTACGTCCCTAGATGTGGTGTATGGGAGAGCATCTCATATTTATGGGTTATATACCAGGAGAGATAAGAGAAATGGGGTAGTAGGTGAAAAGAGAAAGATGTTAATATTGGAGGAAACCAAGGGAATTTCAAGAAAAGCTGGAATGGTAATGAAAATTTCCAAGGGAGAAACAACCAGGATAACCGTAACAAGGGTAAACCTGAGAGAGTGCATCACTGTAAGTTATGTGATAAAAACCATCTCGGGAAGGATTGTAAGGGAGAACCAGTGACTTGTAACTACTGCCAGAAGAAGGGCCATAGGGAGTATGAGTGATATTCTAAGCATGGTAAAGACCTGAAGGTTCAAGGGAATAGTAATAAGGTCAGATCAGGATCATACCAGTCTGGAAACTAAGGTTCTAAGCCTGGGGGACAACAAAACAATCAAGGAAACTATAGCAAGCCTGCAGGTGAGAACCCCAACCAGAATAAGCCTGCGGGAAAGATGTATGTGATGAGTCGAAAGGAAGCTGAGAAATCTGCCGACGTAGTTTCTGGTAATTTTTCTATTAACTCAGTCCTTGTTAAAACATTATTTGATTCAGGGGTAACATATTCTTTTATATCGTCGTCCGTCATAAAGAGTCTAGGATTAGTTTACTTTGAAGTAATTGACTTGTCTATTAGTATTCCTAGTGGCGAAATCATAAAGTGCACTAAGTTGTTAGGAAACCTGCCTTTGAAGGTAGAAGGTTGTGTCTTTCCGTCTGACCTAATAGAATTCAACTTGGGAGACCTAGATGTAATTCTTGGAATGAATTGATTAAGTCTTTACAAGGCTAATATTGATTGTGAGATTCAGAAAGTAGTGTTGAGAAACCCTTTGGGAAAGTTGACCTCCTATAGACGTTTTGGGAAACCTAAGAAGTTTGGAGTTATCTCTGCTATGCAAGTAAGGAAATTGATGAGAAAGGGGTGTGAGCTATTTTTCTATAGTGTGCAAGATGTGAGTAAAGAAGCCAAGTTAAAGCTTGAGGATGTCCATCACTTAGTTCAAAAAATTGATAACAAGATTAACAATTGGCACAATCATTGTCTCTTGAAAGCAGGAAAATCAGTACTTATCCAAAGCCAACTAGAATTAACCCCAGCATATCTTATGGCCACTACTCAAATTCCAAAGAAAATTTGCAAAACAATTGATATTATTAACCGTAAGTTTTTTTGGCGCACATCGTCTAACACCTCAGGACTACCTTTACTGGCATGGTCAAAAATTTGCAGACCTAAAAAGTATGGGGGCCTAAATTTTAGAAAGATGACTTATACTAATGAAGCATATTTAGCCAAGATGGGGTGGAGAATCCTTTACGACCAACAATCCCTCTGGGCTAACATTATGCGACAAAAATATCTCCGAAATACATCCTTTTTTGAATACAAAGCCAAACCTAATGACTCGCATATTTGGAAGAGTATACCCCGATCACGAGAATTAATAAGAAAAGGTATACGTTGGAAAGTTGGAACTGGAGAAAATATTTACTTTTGGATAGATAACTGGTGTGCAAATCAGAGCATAACTCAACTTTTAGATCTTAGAATAGATTCGATTGCTAATATAGAACTCACCGTTAATTATGTCATACTCCCTACAAATCAATGGAATGTTTCGCTCCTAAACGAATTAGTTCCCCCACATATTGTACACATGATCCTAGGAATCCCAATCCCCACTACCCCTTCCCCAGATAGACCTTGTTGGGGGTTGACTAGTTCTGGTGAATTTTCTGGTAAAACAGCTACCTGGTTAGCTCATGGCATTACACCTGATAATACTCCAGGGCAGTATAATTGGATATGGAAAATTGATATAGCTCCAAAAATCCAGATCTTCCTATGGCAATGCCTGCAAAACGGACTTCCAATTAAATCTAACCTGAGACACAGACAAATCATGACTGATAACCTTTGCCCAATTTGCCGAACCAACTCTGAAACTATTAACCATTTACTCTTCCATTGCCCTACCATTTATCAATATTGGAACTCTTAGCTTATACGACAAAAAATTAGAAATATAGTACCACAAGATCTTTCTCAATGCCTTATAAGCCTAAGACAATACCCAAAAGCATTACAATTATTTTGTTATAATCTCTGGAGTATTTGGAAAGAACGAAATTTACTAGTATTTGAAAATAGTACTCTTAATCCTAATCGAATTTACTACAGAGCTTGGCACCAATATTTGGAATAGAAAACAAGAACTATGATGGATTTTTCTTTTACTATTTCTTCTCTTCCTTCTTACGGGGCTCAAAAATCAGTTACAGTCAGATGGATCCCACCTCCAGTTGGTTATTATAAGTTAAATTTTGATGGGTCGGTGAATGGCTCTTTGGCCGCTGCTGGAGCGATTATTAGAGATTCTATTGGGAAATTTGTAGTTGCTCAAACTTATCGCTTTGGTCAAACCTCAGTTCTTGTTGCGGAAGCATGGGGCTTAAGAAATGGCATTCTACTAGCCATCCACCACCAAATTCAAGACTTATACATTGAAGGAGACAACCAAGTAGTTATCAGAATTTTGCAAGGTCAATATGATTGCCCATGGGGCATACAGACTCTCATTGAAGACATACGACAACTTCTTACTCAGTTCAAATTCTATACCATTAAACATATCTTCCGGGAAGCTAATCGAGTAGCGGATCTTCTATCAAAAAAAGGTCACAGTAGTTCAGCTAACACAGCTGACATTGATCCGTCCACTGATCCTATTCTTCAAAAATATGTAATCCTTGATTCGTTAGGATACTCCCTTAAGAGAAGGGTGTCGTAACTCTACTCATGTACCCAAAAAAAAAAACTTGAGGATGTCCCAATAGTGAACGAGTTTATGGGTGTGTTTCCAAGTGAGATATCAGGTATGCCACCTGCTAGAGCTGTTGAGTTCAACATAGACTTAGTTCTTGGAACTGCACCTATATCTAAGGCACCCTATAGAATGGTACCTCTTCAGATGAGTGAATTGAAGGTGCAATTGCAAGAGCTCTTAGATAAAGGTTATATTAGGCCTAGTGCATCACCTTGGGGAGCTCATGTGTTATTTGTGAAGAAAAAGGATGGAAGCATGAGGTTATGTATTGACTATAGGGAGTTGAGCAATGTAAACATAAAAAAAAATACCCTTTGCCTAGAATAGATGACCTATTCGACCAATTGAATGGAGCGAGTGTGTTCTCAAAGATTGACTTACGTTCTAGATATCATCAATTGAGGGTAGCCGATAAGGATGTACCTAAGACTGCCTTTAGAACGCGTTATGGTCACTATGAGTTCACTGTAATGCCATTTGGGTTAACCAATGCTCCTGCTATATTTATGGATTTAATGAATAGGATCTTTCATGAGTTTCTAGACAAGTTTGTAGTGGTTTTCATTGATGACATTCTAATATACTCGAGGAATGAAGCTGAGCATGATGAGCACTTGAGGATTATTTTGGAGACATTGAGGAAAAACCAATTATATGCCAAGTTCTCTAAGTATGAGTTTCGTTTGGAAAGAGTAGCATTTTTGGGTCACAATATGTCTAAGGAAGGAGTCTCAATAGATCCTGCTAAGATTCAAGTTGTAAGTGAGTGGCCAACTCCAAAGAGTGTGTCGGACATTAGAAGTTTCTTAGGTCTATTGGCTATTATAGGAGATTTGTGAGAGATTTCTAAAGATAGCAAGACCTATGACCAATTTGATGAAAAAGGAGTCAAATTCGAGTGGATGAAAAGTGTGAGAAGCTTTCAGTTTTGAAGGATCGTTTAACCTCTGCACCTGTTTTAACCCTGCGATGGAATGAGGGATTTGAGGTATATAGTGAGCTTGAAAAATGTCTGGATGTGTTTACAGCAAAATGGAAGGTAATTGTGTATGCGTCGCGTCAATTGAAACCTTATGAGGCAATTACCCTACCCATGATCTAGAGTTAGCTCCATAGTGTTTGCATTGAAAATTTGGAGACATTATCTTTATGGAGCACTTGTAAGATATTTCACAGACCATAAGAGCTTAAAGTATATTTTCACCCAAAAAGACCTGAATATGAGGCAACGAAGATGGCTCAAGTTGATAAAGGATTATGACCTATGAGGGGAAAGCAAATGTGGTTGCTGATGCCCTAAGTAGAAAATCGAGTCATAGCTTGAGTGCTTTGATAGTCCCTGAGGAGTTGTGTCGAGATATGCAAAGATTGAGCTTAGAAATTTTTAATCCTGGGGAAAGTGAGGCGAGACTTAGTACTCTTTCTTTGGGAGTGTCAGTTTTCGACGAGATCATAGAGGTTCAAGTTGGTGATGAGCACCTAGATAAGATTAAGGAGAAAATGAAGCAAGGTAAGGAAGCTAACTTTAAGATTCATGATGATGGGAGTCTAAGGTTTAAAGGGAGGTGGTGTGTACCACAGAAGTGTAATGACCTTAAGAGACACCTTATGGACGAGGGGCATAATACTCCATATTCTGTGCACCCTGGGGTGATAAATTGTATAAAGACCTTAAGGTTATCTATTGGTGGCCAAATATGAAGCGAGAGGTAGCTGAGTATGTGTCTAAGTGCCTAACCTGTCAGAAGGTGAAGATAGACCATAAGAGACCTATGGGAAAGGTTCAATCTTTAGAGGTCCCTAGATGGAAGTAGGATTCTATTTCTATGGACTTTGTGACTGCCTTACCTAAGACGAGAAGTGGAAATGACACCATTTGGGTTATTGTGGATAGATTGACCAAATCCGTCGTGTTTATACCTATTAAGGAGACATGGAAAAAGAAACAGCTCGCTAAGACTTACATTAAGCATGTGGTGAGACTACATGGAGTTCCAAAGGATATCATTTCTGACCGTGACTCTAGGTTCTTTCGAAATTTTGGAAAAAGGTCCAATTAAACCTTGGGACAACATTGAAAATGAGTACAACCTTTCACCCTGCGACTAATGATCAGAGTGAGAGGACTAATTAGACTATGGAGGACATGTTGAGAGCATGTGCGATTGACTTTCAAGGTAGTTAGGAGGACCAATTAGATTTGATTGAGTTTTCTTACAATAATAGTTATCATGCGAGCATTAAGATGGCACCTTTTGAGGCATTATATGGACAAAAATGTAGGAGTCCCATTTTCTGGAATGACTATAGTGAAAATATAGTCTTGGGGACTGAATTTATGGAGGAGACCATTAAGAATGTCAGACTAATTCAGGCTCGAATTCAAGCTGGCGCAAGATTGCAAAAAGTTATGCGACTTGAAACGACGCGAGATGAGTTTGCATAGGTGATAAGTGTTCTTGAAAGATCACCCACTAAGGCGTTATGAGATTTGGGAAAAAGGGCAAGCTAAGTGCTAAGTATGTAGGCCCATATGAGATTTTGGAGCGATTGGGAAAGTAGCTTATAGATTGGCGCTGCCAATGGAGTTTGAGAGATGCATGATGTATTCCATATTTCCCAACTTAAACGCTATATCCCTGATGAGCGTCATGTCTTAGAGCCTGAACGAGTTTAGATCGATAGTAGCCTCACATATGAGGAAAGTCCTATCAAGATTCTCGAAACGAAAGTGCGTAGTACACACAATAAGGATGTCCACATCGTCAAAGTCCTTTGGTCTAACCACGAGTCGAAGAGGCACGTGGGAAGCCGAAGATGATACGAGAAAGAAGTTTCCAGACCTATTCCTTGAGGTGAGTTACGAGGGCGTAACTCGTTTTCTTTAAGGGGGTAGAATGCGATAAATTTCGCGCTTTTGTCTATTTTTATGAAATTTTCATTAGTTTGTATGCCTATGTTGGGAATTCGCACATGTTAGTGCAAAAGAAGTAGATTCTCCGCATAAGAAAAGTGTTCATAAGAACACAAGTGTTTTAAAATGGAAAAGTGCACAAGGGCACATTTTCTTCAAAACTTTCGAAAGATAGTTCAAACTTTTGAAAGATGTGAGTTTTGTGTCAAGTTTCGGACGAAACTTCTTTTAAGGGGGTAGACTGTAATCCCCCATAATTTTAAAGGATTTTATAAATATATTTAAGTATTTATATATTTATATTTAAACCAAAATTAGTTTTGAAATAATTTGACTATTTAAAAAGGTTGACTATTTTAAAAGTCAAATGAAATTATTTTTCATGGTTAATAAAATTGAGAATATTTTAATTAAGCATGTTTTATAAAAGTTTTTAAGTACTAATTTATATTGAAAAAGAAGTCTAATGGAATGAGAAACCTAAAATCCAAAAGGATAAAAGGAAAAGAGTCATGTGATGATTAAAGTCTTAAGTTGTGATCTTGTTTCATCATAAATTTCATTAACCTTATCTCTTTTTCCTAAGCCCAAAAAGGAAGCCTTTATATAAATATCCTAATACCCAATTATATTACCCCATACAAGATTATTTTTCCTCACTCTCCTTCATGCCATTCCCCTTACTCGGTCTCTCTCTCTCCTCTTTGCACGTTCTTTTCAATTCTTCTTCCAAACCCTTTTCTTCTTGTTCAAGTAACGTTTCTTCTTCAACAAGAAACGTCACCAAAGATCCGAAAACCACCAAGCAACCACCGTCGGATGCTGTGCTGCGTTTCCCCTTGTCGGCGCCTTCTTGCCCTCTTCTTTGTTGGTTGTTTTCTTTTCTTCTTTCTTAAGATTCCATTAAAGACTATATTTTTTTATGTTTTCTATTATTGTTAATCATGATTATTAGTTTAAAATACTGTTTTAATAAGTAATTTCGATTCACCTATAGTTTATATTATAAGAAAAATTTTAGATTTGTTATTATGATTAGATTTTTAGTTTTAATCATGAAAACATGAATTTTTAGGGTTTTAAATTGCTAGAAAACCATAGTAGCTTATTAGATACTATGAGATTAACTTAGAATATGATTTTAAATATGTTATATATGTTTTAAGGAGATTTATTAATTTTTAAAGTTGCTGTAATTTCAGAAAGGGTTTATTTATAGAGTTTTTAAGAGTTTTTTATTACTAGTATGGTAGTACTATGCTAGGAATTAAAAATAATTCAATTTTGGATATTAAAATCAACTTTTAAACGTTTTTAAAGGGGGTTTTACGTAGTTTAAGGCTGCTGTAATTTTTATTTAAAGTTATTAATTTCGGTTATATTGATTTCTAGACGGAGAATATCTCGTAGGGGACTTTTAAAGGATTAAAAGTGGCCTACAGGCTAGTTTACACGAGGTACGTACATAATTATGTGCTATGTGCTTAGTATATATCATGTTTTAAGGAGGAATAAATTTTATTATCATGTATAGGAACTTATTTTGTTCATATATATGTGATTTCTAGTAATTGATTTATATGTTTTACGCCTGTGTGCAAGCATGTGATTTGAGATTTATTATGAATAGTAGATTGTATGTTTGTATGGAATATTTGATACAAGCATGAAAAGAAAGTTTATTTGTTAATTCGCATGAAGAATTAATATATGTTATAGAAATTGAATCATGTTATTCATGTATTCCTTGATGAGTATTATTTTATTATCTTATGAGGATTGTGGACCTTATTTGGTAAGTTTGACAAGTTATGCCTATATAAAGGTAAGATTATTATTGGCTAGGTTCAACATGTAAAGAAAGTTGAGATTAAAAAGAAAGTATTCTTGGATTGTAAGTTATGATCAATTATTAAATCCGAAGATAAAAGAAGTTCAGTTGTGACTGTCTGATTATTATTTATGTGTTGCTTGTATGTGTGTCATAACAAGTAATAATATGTAAATAACGTAAAGTGTAACGAGAATAGTTATAGACTTTAGACTGGTGCACGTCTAGAGTTGGACATTAGGAGTTGGAGTACATGGTGAGCGAGCCATGGCTTTTTACAGGAATGGATTGATCACCATTTCTTTTTCAGTTAGCAAAAGTTCCTCGATACCGTAGGTCAATCTGAAATGCGTTGTAGTGCCTAGTAGCACCCGTATTTCGTCTTCGTAGGTGAAGACATTAGTAGATAAGACAACTCAGTTCCAATAACTATTCCATTTAAAATGAGAAATGATGTTTAGAGTTTAGTTCAGTAAAAGGTATATGCAGAATGTTGTCTGATTATATTATTATTTATCCCTACATGTTTTTTATGTAGTATCATGTTTAGGAATGCTTATGTTTGGTATGTAGTACTCAGCTTTGCTGATTGCGTGCGTTGTTTGTATGTGTAATCATGGCTTTGCCTTGTTGATCCTGTGATGATCCCGATGGTGAGCAGATTCAGTGCATCATTGGGAATCTGGAGTGGAGAGATTGTGTAACTAACATAGTTTATTTTCTGCTTTATTGAGAACATATTTTATTTAAGTTTGTTTGAGTTAATTAAGTTGGTTTGTTTAAGTCCTCAACACTTGTTATTCATTTTGAGTTATAATAAAGTTAAAGTTTATTTAATTGTTTTACGCTACAAAATTCTGAATAAGCCGATATGTTATCACACGGGCTATAATACTGGGGTAATTCTCTTCTTGTATATTATAAAAGTATTTTCTAAAAAGAGAGAATTATCGAGGTGTTATAGGAGAAGTTTTGGACCTTCTGCTGTTTGTTCAAGGCAGAAAAGACAGTGTTACAACCTATGGTGCATAGGCGACCAGGGCTTAAATACCTCCTCTAACCCTCAGCTAAAGGAATATCGTTTGGAGCACATACCCATTAAGAGAGAGCCGGGAGCTCTCCAAATTAACTGGGCGACTCCATTTTCTGCCAGAATCATGGAGGCACCCCCTTTCCCTAAGGTTAAGCTTCCTACAATAGAACCTTTTGATTGAACCATTGATCTGGATGATCACCTATTTACATACAAGCAGCAAATGTATGTCCAAGCTGTGGATGATGCCACTTGGTGCAAAAATTTTCTAGCCACCCTAAAAGGTATGGCTCAAAAATGGTTTAACGATCTCCCCCCTAACTTAGTGAACAACTTCACATAACTCAGCTACCTCTTCACTAGTCATTTTATGGCAAATCGGCAAGCGAAAAAGACTAGCATGCACTTGGGGTTAGATTATCCAAGGACCAAAAGAAGATTTGAGAAGTTTTGTTAAGAGATTCAATTTTGAGGCTTTACAAATTCAGGGTCTCAATATTGGGGTGGCTTTTGACGCCTTCATCAAAGGTTTGAGGCCGGGAAGCTTTAAATTCGATCGTGTGAAGACGAAGATCACTACTAGAGCTGAGGATCTCCGAGAGGCTGAAGCATTCATTCATGCTACTGAAGTTTGTGCAGAAGCAATGCACCCAGAAATCAAAAAGGTTGAAGAAATAATTCAGCCAAAGAAAAACAACCCTAAAAAGGCCGAGACATGGGCCCTAACTTCTACCACAACTTTGTCCCAACGAAGCAAAAGAAGAGAGTCTAAAACTTCGGCAGAGCCCATAGCCTTCAGCAAAGATCAATACTACATTCTTATAGAGATTAAAGATCAGCATGAGCTTAAGGCCCCGATAGAGATGAAGACTCCCTACAGAAACAGGGATAAAAGCAAGTATTGCCACTTTCAGAAGGATTGCAGCCATAAGACTAACGAGTGTAAGCACCTCAAGAGAGCTTTGGAGGACTTACCTTGGAGAGGAAATATGAATTCATACTTGCTCCAAGAGGGAAGGAAGTTTCAGCAGAAAGAAGGAAAGCGAAAGTGTTGATGATGATGTGATTCTCGTAATATCAGGAGGACTTGCTGCTGTCGGGCGACCAATAGAGGGCATAAGATCTTAGGGAGCTTGGACAAGTTTTGTTAACCAATCAGGCAGAGGATGATCCGTTCCCTAAAGTGGTAGTCAGCGAGTTGGATCGGAGAAAGTTGAAAACCCCCCATGACGATCCCCTGGTGATGGAGATGAATATAGCGAATGTGAGAGAGAAGGATTTTGATTAATATCGAAAGTTCAACGGACATCATAAGTGTTGATTGTTTGTCCAGATTAAAATTCGACGAAAGTAACTTAATCCTAGTCCATCACCCAATTATCGGGTTTGGGGGAGGAGTCATCCATCCAATGGGAATAGTTACGTTGCCAGTTCGAGTTAGAGAAAATGAGGCATCTCGGACATTATTTGTTAAGTTCTTGGTCGTCAGAGACTTGACTGCCTATAACGTCATACTCTGACAGTTAAATTGAATCATATGAAGGCTGTGATAGTAACTCATCTCATGCTCATGAAGTTTGAATGTGATGGTGGCAAAATGGGATCTTTACATGGAGACCAACAGGCGGCCAGAGAATGCTACCTCACAACTTTGAGACGCTCATCATGGAAAGGGGAGAAGTCAGATCAGACAAAGATAGTTGGTGAAAGCAAAACGACCGAGTATGTAAAAAGCCAAATAGACGCTTTGAGGTTGTGGTTAAAAGACCTCAGACGCAGGTGGCTTCCCCAAGCAAACCGTCCAGCCTCTTACCAGGCAAGAAAAGAAAATACATGCCCGTCAAAGATGAAACACCCTCGTTAGAAGAAGTAATGACTGTCATGGACTCTGCACTGAAGATTAGGTCTACTCTTTCCCCAAGTTTGACGGGTGAGCTAGTAAGGTTGTTGAAGGAGTTTGAAGATGTGTTTGCCTACAGTCTTGAAAAAATGCTGGGAATTGATCCTAAGTGGCAGTTCACAAGCTGAATATAGATCCAAGTTTGAAATCGGTTTGTCAAAACAAGAGGCACCTTGGACCAGCCAAAAATCAGGTAGTTGACCAAGAATTGCAGAAGTTATTGAAATCTAAGTTCATTCGGGAGACCCATTACCCGAACTGGATAGCATATGTTGTCATGGCGCTGAAGCCTAACGACACATGGAAAATGTGTGTGGATTACACCGATCTTAACAAAGCTTGTCCTAAGAACATCTTCCCTTTACCTAGGTTAGATCGGCCAGTAGACTCCTCGACTGGCCATGCATTGCTCAGTTTCATGGATGCCTATTATGGTTTCCACCAAATCCATATCTGGCCGAAGGATCAAGATAAAACATCATTTATCACAAAAAAGGGCTTTATGGGAGGGTGAGGATGCCTATTTGTCTTGGAAATGCACCAGCCACCTTTCAGTGGCTGATCAACACATTTTCTTTCAGCCGCAACTGGGAAAAAATATGGAAGCTTATATCAATGATATAATAGTAAAGAGCCTGCGGCAGTAAGGTCATATTGGCGACCTAAGAGAAACCTTTGAAACCCTCCGAAAATTCAAATTGAAATTAAATCCCAAGAAATGTGTCTTTGGGTTCGTAACTGAGAAATTCTTAGGGTTCTTAGTCGATCAAAGGGGGATAGAAGCAAATCCTGAAAAGATCCAGGCGATTTTGAATATGACGTCTCCGTCCAAGATTAAGGAGGTGCAACGTCTGGTGGGGTGCTTAGCCGGCCTTGGATGATTCTTGTCCAAATTAGGTAAATGTCATCATTTCTTCTCAACAATCAAGAAAAAAGCCAAGTTTGAGTTGACAGAAGAAGTTGAACAGTCGCTTCAGCAAGTAAAAGATCACCTCCGTCAATTGCCTCGTTTGGTCAGTTCCGCCGAGGCGGAAAAATTGTTTGTATACTTGGCCATGTCACCTGCAAAAGATGGACGCATTAGGGTGGAATGCTCAAATGGGTGGGAGAGTTGAACATGTTTGACCTAAATTTTGAGCCCAGAAACTGATCAAGGGGCAGGCTTTGGAAGATTTTATAGTTGAGCTTACTCGACCAACTATAGAACCTATAATAGATCTAGCTGGAGGAAGGAAGCATTGGACACTCATGGTGGATGGATCGTCTACCGTCAATGGGTGTGGGGCAAAATTAATTTGCCAGTCTCCACAGGGAGATAAGTTTGAGTATGCACTAAGGTTCCAATTTCAAGCGTCCAATAATGAAGCGAAGTATGAAGCGCTTTTGGCTGGAATCAAAATGTGCAAAGCAACTGGAGCTTTAGAGATTGAGGCTAAATCAAACTCTGTTCTAGTCATTAGTCAAGTCAATGGAGACTTCGAATGTAAGGAGGCATTGATGATTAAATATATGCGTCTGATCAAGGATGAGATGGAGCCCTTGAAGCGATTTGTTCATGACCAAGTTCCAAGATCAAAAAATCCCCAAGGGAATGCTCTCTCAAAATTGGCCAGCTCAGCTGATTGTGATGCACCAAGAACAATATTTTGGGAGGTAAAATAAAAAAAGAGTATTGATCAAGAGCAAGTGATGTTCCTTAGCTGAGGGGCAGTTTGGATGGAGCCTATTATAGAATCCAAGAAAACAGGTCGGTTACCTTCTGATCCTGTAGAAGCTAAGTACGTGAAAGCAAGATACAAATGGTCTGAGCTATGGGATGAGACTCTCTACAAGAAAGCATTCAGCCATCCTCTTCTCAAGTGCATCACCGGAGAGGATGGATTGGAGGTATTGAAAGAGCTACATGAAGGAGCTTGTGCTTCTCAAATAGGGGGAAGAGCATAGGGCAAAAAAGCCTTAACGATTGGGTATTACTAGCCTACCTTAAAGGAAGACACCCTTGTTTATGCAAAAAAGTGTGATAGTTGCCAGAAGCATGGTAATATTCAACAGAAGTCGTCCAATTATTTTACTCCAGTTTTGTGCCCACTTCCTTTTGCCAAATAGGACAGGGATATTTTGGGACCTTTCCCCATGGCATCTGGGCAGAAGAAGTTTGTGATTGTAGTTGTAGACTACTTCACTAAATGGGTTGAGGCTGAAGCTATGTGGGGGATCACAACATATGATGACAAAGGTTTCATTTGGAAAACATCATTACAAGATTCAGCATGCCGCAGTCCATCGTCTTTGACAATGGACCACAATTCAAGACTCCAAAACTCAAAGATTGATTGGCTAAAAGAGAGATTAAAGCTCACTTTGCGGTTGTAGCTCACCCACAGGCTAATGGGAGGTAGAAGCATTCAACAAAATATTGCCGAACGACATAAAATAGAAGTTGGACAATGCTAAAGGGTTATGGGTGGAAAAGTTGCAATTAGTATTATGGTCCATCAGAACTACAACTAAGAATTCTACTGGAGGGACCCCTTTCATGCTCGTCTATGGCACTGAAGCTGTATTACCCATCGAAATAGAATAACCTACTTTGAGAGTCATGTTGTACATAGAAGAGGCCAACTGGGCTACCCTACGCACGGCCCTGGACCAGGTACTAGAGGTCAGGAGCAATGCACTACTAAGAATGCAATTATACAAGCTTCGAATGGCTTGGAATTTTAACAAGAGAGTCGTCAGACGACCGCTCAAGGTGGGGGATTTGGTCCTAAGGAAGATGGAAGTCGTCGGAAGAGCCAAAGAATTCAGCAAGCTGACACCAAATTGGGAAGGGCCCTATTAAATCGTCCAAGAAGTGCGAAGTGGTACCTTTCGTCTGTAAGACATGAGTGGATGTCTTATTCAGCGGACTTGGAACTCAAATACCTTAAAGAATTATCACATCTAAGTCGTCAAGAAAACCTTATAGTTAATAGCTTTTAACACAAGTGCTTTGGCACAAAGAAGAAAGATACATATGTATACATGTGTTTTGGTGTTTAGCCAAGGAAAATTCATATAATACAATTCTAATTTCTCTCTATATTGCTTCTTTACTTTTTACATAAAGTTATTTACTTAGGGGCATCTTACCACCGGCCAACTCGGTGGTCTAATAAGTAACTTTAGCTAAGAAACAAAGTAAATAAAGGCAAAAACGTGCACAATATCAATAAAACAGGGATATGTTAATTTCCTTGATGTACATTGCTTCCATGAAGAGATCGGCCACCATGTTACGGATCTATAAGGTATGTTACATGTCTGGCGACATTCCATTGGTAATCTCTCAAAAGAGAAAACATCAATCTCCTGAAGGAAAGCGGTCACAAATAGGAAACCTTAGTAAAGGGATCTTACTTTCAATCATAAGGCCAGCCAAGTAATGACTACCTTAGTAAAGGAGCGAGTTGTTACAGATAAAATGCGACTATAAGAATAGCTGGTTGAGACCATCAGTTCCTCAAACACTCTTATCCTTATAAATTTATCGCCACTCAATGTTTCTTGGTCGTTCCACTTCGTCGAAGAAAGGGGGAGAGGTGGGATGCAGAGGATTTTATTGGTGGAGAAAAGCTAAAAATTCGTCCAAAATACAGATACGATAGTTCACCAGTGATTGACCATCTACATGTATGAGCCATTATTAGGGGTTGAGCGAGGACTAAGCTGTCCAAGCTTCAATAGGAACAATAATCGTCTAGAAACTCTGGACGATTTGCTAATTGGCTTAAGAAGTACTAAAGCTGAAGCTAGTCTATAAATCTGGACCAGTGTCTCTAGTCCTTGGCAAACTCCTGATTAACTTATTCAGCAAACAGTGGTTGTCCGAGCATTTAGACGAAGGGTATTTTCTGCCAAAACCGGTCAGAGACAAAAAAAAGTGCCCTAGAAACTAAATTGATGGTAGTTCCTCCATATTCGAGGACGAGCGACTTTGGTACTTGAAATATTCAAGCATGGATAGAATCTGTCAATCACTCCATAAACTACTAATGGACAGATTCTGGTAAAAATCCATTAGCAGTTTATTTACTAGTCAAGGACTAAGTAACAGTAGTATACTGAAAACATTATGTTATGTAAGGTAGTTTTTTGAAAGAAAAATTTATAACGTAGTTTTTCTGAATATTTATGTCATAAAAGGTAGTTTTTTGAAAATTTTCCTTATTATAATAGTACTTTAAACATTCCTAAATTATTAAATTACTTTTACAAATAATCAAAATAGTAAAAGAAACACCGAGTAAAAGTGACCAAGAATAAAATATTAGCAATCAAAGTGGGGTGTGTTATGACATAAATATTAACATTTATTAACAATGATGAATTTCATGAATTATATTTGAAGAATCATAACATTTCTCGTGATTAGGGGTGTAAGTGAATTGGACTGAACTGGACTCGAGAAATTGAGTCCAACTCCAATCCAAATATGTTTTGAGTTCAGTCTAGTCCAGTCCAATAATTTTTCTTGAGTCCGAATCAAGTCCAGTCCAGTCTGATTTTTTTTTTCTTGATTTAGATTCAGTGATTCATAACGCTTTCTCATAATTGCATTTGAAAAATTAAGCTCATTATATACATTTCATAAACTATGTCACATACATTCTTTTATATTATATATATAAATATTTAATATATATTATATATAAAAATACTATTATATATAAAAATACTTTTGGACTGGATTGGATTTAATGGACTCCAAAGGGATGAGTCCAAATCTAGTCTAAAAATATTTGGACTCTACTAATTTGAGTTTGAGTCCAGTCCAAAAAAATTTCACTCCAGTCCAATTCGACAAGTTTGGACTAGATTGGACGTTGGACTTTTCGCTTACACCCCTACGTGTGATTGTCTTGCCACAAATTATGTTTTTGATTTATTGAAATTAGTTAGATAAATTTATGAATAATCATAACTCCATACAATTATGCAAGTATTTTTTTTTTGTTAAAATACACAAAGGTCATGTGTATTGAATTTTAACTATTGAGAATCCGACCTTTTCACACAAATAGTAGTTGAAATTTTTGAAATGATGTGTTTTTATCTTTGTCTAGTCATTAAATTGTCATGTCGTTGTACGCCAATAATTAAGGTAAATTAGAAAAATTATAAAATTAGGTGTTATATTTTGAAATAGTTCAGTTTTAGACAATTATATTAATTACGGTTTATTACGGTTTGATTTGGTTCAATTTAAAACAATTTTATTGAATTTTATACAGTTCCGTTCAGTTTAAAACAGTTTGATTCAATTCAGTTAAAAACAGTTTGATTCAGTTCAATTAAAAACAGTTTATTTAGTTTGATCCAGTTCAATTAAAAATAGTTTGAAATAATTTTCAGTTAAATTCAGTTCATTTTCAGTTCTGTTTAGTTTAAATCGATTTTCCGTGCAATTAATTTCTGTTTAGTTTGTTCTTGGCTGAGTTTTAGTTCAGTTTCAGTTCTGTTGATTGCTGTTTGTTTTAATCTGACTGACTTATCGATTTTTTACTTTTTAATTATGAATTAATTCAGTTCAATTTATTCAATTCACTTAATCAACAGTTTGTAATTTAACCATCAATTTTTAACCAAACCTACAACACTAGGTCCTTGTTGTGGAAGCGCATGTCCTAGCTATTCAGGCTAGGCGGGGATGTGTGATGTAGATTTTAGTTTTTCCCTGTTTTTGTTTTAAAAAAAAAAAACTAATAACTAATGTAAAAACCAATTTGTCTTAAAGTTATAATGGAAACATTGTATTGCCGACTCATTCTCAGCGTGGGCGGATGGTGACTGGTGAGTAGAAAGACCAGATATTATTTGGTGAGCCATCTTGAATCTTGATTCTTGCACGAGTTTGAAAACGTATGTATTTGCTAACATTTTGACTGTCGACTCATTCCATAGCTTTCCACGTGGAACAATGGGTGTAGTTGGAACAAATTCATATCTCTCTCTCGGCTTCTTTATTTCCACACCCATTTTTCGAGTTATTTTATTTTTCTTTAACTTTTATTTTATTTTCCCTTTAGAACTACTAGGCCTACTACCCTATGTGATAAAATGAAATTCGTTCCTGGGGATAATGGGTTACTTGTAAAATTATGTTGAATCTCATTTAAGCTTTGTTTGATTGGGTGTAAAACATTTTCAGCTTAAAATGATTTTTATGGAAAACAATTTACAATAGAAAACACAATTCCAAAATTAGTTTTCTATTGTTTGGTTACATGTAAGAAAAATGACGAATTGGAAGGAAAATGAAAGAGAAAGTAAAGAAGTAGTGAGAGGAGTGTACAAAAGAGACAAGGAAAAGGAAGGAAAACATTTTTCCCTTCATTTCGAAAGGAAAATGGTTTTCCATCATTAGGAGAGCAATGTTACTCCTATGGTTTTACACTCCTTTATAAAGCAAACAATTTAAAATTTAAAATAGAGGAGAACAGTTTTCAAGAAAAATGTTTTACGCCCTATCAAATGGAACTTAAGAATGAGATGTTTGCAAGTTTTTGACAACTTCCCTTTTTACAACTTTATCGTTTAAATTATAAGTTACGAGAAAAAGAGAGGAAAATTAAGAGATCACAATATCCTCATAACCCATTTCATTAATGGTTATAAATCCTTGTAATGTTGTAATGCATTTTAGTGTAAATTTGTAAAAAAAAAAAAAAAAAATCACATGTTAATATCAATGATACTAAACCTTTAGCACAAAACATTTATTCTCTTCTAAAATTACATGATCATCAATTACTGCTTCAAGATGTAGTATTAGGTGGTAATGAAAAGTAATAGAAAAATACACATGTTTTGAGATAGTGTTTTATTACCATGATATATCCTTATAAAATTACACTAAAATTCATTATTAATGTCACCATTTGTTGTCGCTACCAAACGTGCCGCCAAAGAATAATGGAATAAATAGATAATCTGTTACAGACAAACTTCCCTTAAATGGATTTTTAACTCACAAACTAAGTTTTGAATCATATATCATTTACCGCCAGACAAACATTTGCTTGGTTCCAGGAACACTTAGAACATGTTTGGTTCAATGTTTTAGAGCTTTACAAAATAAAATTAAATACCAATTTCCTTTCTCCTCGTATGGTAAATCGCCTCCTTAATCTATTACCATTACTTGGTGATAATGATTCCCCTAGTTTTTACCTTCTCTTCCCCCTTAAGTAACAAAATCCATTTGTTTACCTTAATAGTTACCATTCACTTCCCATTCCAAGACTATCACCAAACATGCAATAAAGGTTACCAATTTTGTTACCATTCCACAACTTTTTCTTAATTTCATTACCTTTCTATTTCATGGCGTGAAACAAACATGCTCTCAAAATAGGAGAGGAGGAAATGAGTACTACTTTAGCTTAGTAACTGATATAGATAGGCTCCAGGTGGAAACCGTCAAAACCCAGAAAACAAGTGTTGAAGGCAATGATCATAGCTCAAGAATTAACTGTTTTAAACAATATACTATACAATGTGGTACATAGCACATATTTCCTACAGACCACAAACTCAAGATGGTGCTTGGCAGTTGACACCACCTTGGTTCCACTGGCACTAAGTAGGTAGGAGTGCGCAAAAAAAAAGATGACCAAAAAACGATGTCATAATTAATTTTCTATATCTGGAGCAACTCTAGCTGGAGATGTTACAACTAAAGATACAATACTAACATGACCATCCCTGTTTTCACGGAGATCATCCAACCTGTTGCGACTGCTCTTTATTGATGAGGTTTTTACAAACACTTCCTCCCTTTGGGGGCGGTTTGCATAGACTAACCAAAGAATGAGGCAGAGCATGATACCAGCAGATATAAAGCCCAAACCTACATTCACAATCAGGAGGTGATGCTCCAAAGAAGGGCAATACCTTGACGTAATCGTCATAAATGTGTCCCGTAAGAAATTGCAGTTCTGAAGGTCGAGCATGGCAGGGGTGTAATGCAGCACTGCGTAACTTGCATTTACTGCCAGCACAAACTGACTATATACTTCTGGAGTCAACCTGCCAGCACTTGTGCAATTTTTATTATCCAAGGATGTTGTGCATATGTATTTCGCCCATACCTGCAGTATGGCCCAAGTAGATTCTTTATGTTATAGAAACACTACGCAGTACTAAAGCTTAACATATTTTTATGGTCACTATGATTTTGAAACAAAATTCATATTTGCATAATAGGATGTTTTCACTTTTCAATGGTCTGACTGCTTTTCTGTCCTAATCAAAACATATACATCCTCTGTTTCTTCTTAGTTGCAATGTTTGCTTTTCCATGATATCCAACAGACAACTAAGGTCAGTAATATTTTTAAGGGAAATTCTCATCAGTGACCTTGTTGTTTGGCTAAGTATATATGTAACCAATAAAATAACTTTTTCTATCAATGGCCTTATACTATATATTGTCTTATTTATCGCTTCACATCAATGATGAAATTTGTTATTCTTTTTGTACTATTTATAATCTTTTGAGGTTAATCAATGTTCAATAATTTCTTTCAAGCACAAAATTACACGAAGAATATCACAAAATATACAAGTATACAATTACATAACCATTTGAATCAATTGTTGATTTTCTTATTCTTTTGTACAATTCTTGTGTTATTCTTGTGCCAATTTGTAACTATATCATAATAATCAACCTTAGTTGGCCTCAACAGAGTACAATCAATGAAAATTCCAAACAAATTTCATCATTCATATGGCGACACAAAAATAAACTATAATACAAGGTCATTTTGTAAAATATATATTTTTCTTGTTTACCAAGTATAAATTGCTAAAACACGAGGGTTATTAATGAGAAGTTCCCTGTCTATAACTACGTATCAGCAAAAAGTACAAAAAGTTATATAGACAAGTTATGATGTGAAGTATATATTGGTAAAGATATAATCACAAGATAATATATTGATATTCATACTAGAGAAAAAATATGGTCAATTTTGCAATGTTTGGCCCTCAAAATGCAAATGTTCTGGCTAATCTGAATTGAAGGAGGTGCACTAATACATATATGTGAGATAAAACTAAACATTCCCCATCAGAGTCATTTTAGGGCAATCACAACTTACCCAAAAACCGACAGGCTAGACTATTACTTTACTAAGGAAAAAAAGGCAACTTGCCCTTTTTATATCTTTTACCATCAAGATGGAGCTTCCTGCTAGAAACATCGAAAGGTGCAAATTAAACTGGTCTAAGTGGGGAATTTGATATCTTAATGGGCAAGTCCTGACGCTTTTATATGTGCACTTTACAAGTGACATAAGGAAGGCTACATAGATGGGTCCAAACTGTTGTACTTGTGCAAGCCTTCTCTTGCCACCCTAAGCATTTTCTCATTGAAAATTTTACTCTAGTATCACACACATTTAAAATAAAGGATACAGCCAACAGTAAAATTATCAAAAAAAAAAAAAACAACAGTAAAGACGAAGGAACCAAAGAAGAAAAGAACAAGAAGAACAGCAAGCAAACAGAACCTAACATACATACCATGGAAGCATTTGTCATAGACACCTCGTGAGGTAAACACTCACGATCTTGCATTTTATCATCAAAAGGATAGCAAAGGGGGGGCATCACAGGTCCAGATTGATTGTAATAGAATTGATCAGAAGGTGGCCGATCTGTGTTTGCTGCAGTGTATATAAAAGTATTGACAGTGTTTACGAGAATGCTAACAACTTTTCTACTTTCAAACAGAGTGTGGTTGGTTGCTAGCTCATCATCGCATGGAAGAATGTTGCTAAGAGCTGTTTCAGCTCGTGGATTATCTACCCACTCTTGCATTGCCACGCATGAGTCTGATATAGCACTACATCAAACAGCAAATTCATTTCGTTGACTATTAGTCAGCATACCACGATGATAGAATTGGTAAAAGTACAACGAATAGGTAATGTAGCAAGACGAGCTTGAATAACAAACCTTAGTCTATCCACTACTGAACTTAAAAGAACACTTACGAATTAAAGATCATAAAAGTTCCACAGAGGGTCAATGTAATCGCTACAAGTACCCATCCACTGAAAACGAATCTGCAGTCCAGATCAATCAATGTATCATAAATCAGCATTAAAAGAACAACAGGATGCCAACATAGGAAACTACGCTACAAAGGCTTACATGTGAATCACATTTTGGCACCTGAGGAGAGAAAGTACTGCAGCGCAAAGAAACACAATGTTACCCCAATTAAAAGAACAGAGACATGACATCAATAAAAGCAATGAGTGGCATTGATACTACATACCAAGACCCAATAGAACTAAAACAAGCATCACCGAAGCGACAGTAATTAACGCTGATCTTCTGCAGTAAGGAATTAGAACAGTGCATCAGAATGTAGAAGTTAATATGAATCCTCAAAATTGAAATATGGAATCTTGATACTCTTCTCAAAGTGAACAAAACTAAGGAATATGAGCTCATACACAGTATTAAAGACTCTTCTAACTTTGACAGAATTTTGATTGGTTTTCTCAGTTAATGTGTCAGCGCCAGAACTCAACCGCATATGCAGCTCATCCATCTCCTGCATGGCACTCTGTGGTAGCTTGAATTGTGGTACATTAACAGACTTCGCCAGAGATAAGTAGTCAGACACATTTCTTAGCATTTGAGCTGTGTAGTCCGACTGGTTTACAACATATTTCAATGTATGCAAGACTTCGCTATGAAGTTGAAGTTGGCCAACAGATAAAAGTATACAACCCACCCTGTGTGAAAGAAAAATATTGAAGTGAATCAGGATGAGCTAAACTAAATACAAAAGAAGCATCAAGAACAAATCACGTTGCATTAGTGTGTGCACCAGAAAAATGCTAAACCAAGCTGAAACATCCTATTTACTGTTCTGCATAAGTTTGATTATGTCTCATGCCGTCTGCCTTTCCAATTTTTATTTTCTCCTGGAATTTGAATCGATTAATTGAAGTTATTCTCTTTTCCCAAGCAAATTGGTCTCCACCAAAACCCACAACAAAAGTAGGAAACTATCGCAAACAATAGGTACACAGGCCAAACCAACACATTAAATTTAGGACACTTTTGTTTATATTCAATTTAAAGCTTGCATGTGACAAAAAAAAGAACAAGCTAGAGTATGGCCTATAGAATAACAAGGTTCATGGCATGATAGCCAAAAAGTTTGAATGGAAACAGAATCAAGGATATTAGGTTACTGAGTTCACACAAAAACTGCAATGAAGGCCAAATACTTCACTAATGATTGCAAGCTTAATTTTATTGGCAGATTGAAGGCAACATGACATCAAAGACAACACTCAACTAATAGAAACAAACAAGATGTGCAGAATTTCGGCATTGAACTTAAAAACTTCAAACCAGAAAGAAGACATAAAAAGCACACAGCTCGCAACAACTAAATGAAATTGAGGTAATTACATGGAGGCACATGAGAAAAGTACTAGCAGCCCAAGACGGATCTTTTCAGAGTGCGGTGATCCTTTTCCTTTGAAGCATATCCTCCATCCAAAACAATGGTGAACAAGCAGTGTTAAACCAAAGGAGATTAACCATACGAGTGTGATGATGAAACCAGCAACACCAGTAAAAGCAACAGACTGCAGCACAGAGCGAAAAAAACATTAAACGACTGTAGACCCAACTGCTTAATAATGTGCATATAGTATTCCCCCCAACCCCACAAGACATTAACAGAAGTACAGAACATAAACCGGGAATAAAGTTTACACATGCTTCAAATTAGGTAATAGCAAATCCGTAGTTCCCTGCAGCAGAGACTTCTATCAACTATCTTTGCACATTTATTAGTAAGATAAATTAATTATTAAACAACATGATCATCTTCATAATCCCATCTCATGTCAGTAGCTGAAACAAAGAGGACTTGAAATCATTTATGTTTACAAGAGTGGATCAATACATAGTCCATATTACCAAAATTTGATCATTGTATATGCTATCATTATAATGGTCTCATATTACTAGTTCTTTCTGCTCAGAACTATTTGTCATAGATGATACAAACATTTGCCACATGGCTCACATATTATATGTCCTTCAGAAAATCTTTATAGCTAGTTAGTCCATGAGGAATTCATCAGGTTTTTAGGTTAAGATCCAAGTCTAATTACATAGTTAAAGATCCAGATTCAACAGGACAAGTTTATTAGCATGTGCAACTCAAACTATAAATCACTCCTTGCCAAAGTATATAAATATTAAAAACCTTTATGTTACTAAATTTCGATCCCAGTGGGCATGTCCATAAACAAATGCACTAGAGAAAGTCACAATTAATATAAAATGCCACAAACTTTCTCAAGTATCATTCATAGAAAAGTAGGTGCCGTTAGTGACAAATAGATGCGTGCAAAATGAAAATAATAGTCGAGAAACAATTATATGCATAAACATCCCTTACCACTATATATGGATAAAGATAACAAACAAACACAGATCTAGGTTAGTTAGAACTAGATCATAGCTAAACAGCTAAATCAGAGCACTAAGGATCACAATTCTGATGTATACAAGAGTATTTAAACCAACTTTAAGACGGAAGCACTTCCAAAGTGATAAGATGACTCTAAGATCCCAACAAACACAATACTAACTAATACAAGTGGTTGTTTGTAACCAAACACAAACCAACCAACAAATAAATAGATAACCAAAGCCAAAATGAATTGTTATACTCATTAATATCTTAACAGAAAGTGGTGGTTCCTTACAGCCCAGTAATGCTTATTTGAGATGTCCCATCCACTCTGATAAATCCTAAATTTTCGAAGAATATCTGGCCTCTTTGTTCGGTTTCCGGCCAAGATCAGAGGGACCTTGGGCTCATTGAATGCAGGGCCTGGTGCTTGAGCTTCACCTAGGACTCCATTATTTAATGGCCCCAAATTCTCATTACCTACATAATTAAGAGAACGTGAATAAAAGTTGGAACAATGCTCTTGTAGCAAATTCTACAGTTTGATGGAAAAACCTTAAAAGAGTAAGGCAAAGACAAATTACTTAGACAATGACATGTATTAGACACAAGAACATAAGAAATTCCGTTATCGACCTAAAGACAAACTAAATGATTCTAGAATAAGAAATGTAGATACCAAATCAAGAAATTGAAAGGTAATTAAGGAAGTGAATATGGTAGATGCATCAAATTATAGCAATTAACAGAAAATCTTTATAACATGACAGATACTTTCTAACTAATTTAAGTAAGTGGTTGTTTGTAATCTTTTATTGTAATTTAAGTATCAATCTTTATTATTACTATGCCTTTCCTTTTGTAGCACAATGGTTTATGTTTTATGAAACTAATACTAAACTACAAAGACCCACATTGTTGCATAATAAACAATGGAAATTGCTTTTCACTTTCAATCACTCTCAAAAAGTTGCTGAAAATTATGAAATACTGTAACTATATATAACAAGATAGGACAAAAACTCTAAACAATAATTTATAGCTAAACTAATGAATATCATGTAAAATTAAATTAATCACCAAAAAAGGAAAAAGGTTCTTCTAATCTGCCAAGAACAAAAAACAGAATGATTAAAAATTTAACAATCATTTTTCCTAGAAAATCCAATTTATAAAAAACATACACACTCATATCCCAATTACCCAAATGCCAATACTGACCAACACTACAAAAAAAGGACAAGAACAAGTAAACTAGACAAACCCAGAAAACTTTCAATATTTTGATGATTACCTAATATGAAGTTGAGAGGGTAGAGAGGTTGTCGGCGAGAAAAGGTAGCTGAAACACAAGAACAGCAGCTGAAAGAAGCCAAAACAAAGAAAAAAGCTCTCAAATTCTTCATTTTTGCAGGTTTTCTGCAAATCCCACCACTGAAGTGGCATGGATCACACACTTTGATGCTAGATTTATTTGTTTATGTTTGTTTGTGTTTCATTATACATGTTTTTACATTCACATTGAAGAAACGTAAAGAGATTGAGGTTTAAGAAAAGTGGAAAAGATCATAAGAGAGGAGAAAACGCTTCATGCTCTTTTTAGAGCATTTAGTGCAAGTACACGCTTTTATAGAGCATGTGGAAGGTGGTAAAAAAAGGAGGAGAGAGAAAGAGTAAGAATGGAGCCTTTTATTTAGTATTCAGAATATTTAGTGCGACCCCTGACTTGTTAATTGTTAGTGTGAATGTTCAATGTGATGCGATCTTATTGGAGTGGGTTTTAGAGGGATGATTTAAATATTAAACACAGTGACGTCTCTTTTTTCTTTTCTCCCTCTTCTACGGGTATAGATATCAAGAGATACTGAATCGCTCATACTATAAGTCCAAAATAGTCTGCTAATTGTGTACTAGTTGCATTTTTTTTTTCCAATAATGATATCAGATTATGGAGAATAATCAGGATATCTTGCAAAGAAAACAGTGAATGTATTTATTAATTTTGTTTTTCCTGAAGGAGTGAAAGTATTTATCTGGATGAGTGGAAATGGAGTTTTTTTTTTTTTTTGTAAGAAGAAGTGGTCCGGATCCCGCTCGGGTCTTAATGGGCTAGGCACTTGAGAGTAAGGGGGAAGGGTAATGGGAATCCCTACCCTCAAAGTGCCTCTAATGGGGATTGAACCTCCAACCTTGAGGTTAGAAGGGTGCTCTCCTTAACACTAGACCAAGTACTACTTGGTGAAAATGGAGTTTTTTGCTACATGGGAAAAATAATTGTTGAGATACGATTCTACAATATTTCGATACAGTATAATCACAAAGATCACCCTTGAGATTTAGCACAATTCCGTAAGATGTGTGCTCTCAATGCGAATGGATAGAGAAAAAAATTTGTCGATATTCGAAGGAGAAAAAGTAATTTTTGAGAGTAGATCAAGGGGCGATATGGGAGACAAGCGTAAGATATATCTCCTCGTTATTACTTGCAAGCTATGATCTTTGCAATTAACGAGATATCAAAAAGATTGGCAAAAGGACACAATCCAAATCCGATTGGCGCGTGTGAGTTGCTCATCAATCCTTCTAGCCCTTAACCAAATAAGAAGTAGCAAGAAATTTTCACATATAAATAAGTAAAGATTTGGGTGAGACAACAAATATTCTTTTGTGTAGTTTTTCCGTTGAACTTCTTATGAACTACTTGACACATAAGATTTATGGGTCAAGTTCATTTGTGCACCCATTGTTATCTTGTGGCTCCTTGATGAACCAATGGGTCATGAAATAGATATATGGAGCATTTTGTAATTTGTTTTTCTATTTTTACGCAAAGACTGAAACAACTTTTTTATATAAAAATAAGTAGAAACGGTTTTAAGAAACCCTCTTCATGAGTGAAACTCCTAAAAAGTCTGATACAATGATGGATCTAAAACTGAATTAAAAATCATAATGATGAATTTCCTAATTAGATTGAACTAAATGACGGACATTAGTTATCCAATCAGCTGCTCCGTTGGCTTTGCGGTAGACATGTTGTAACTGGTAAGATGTGAACTTGTGTAAGAGAGATTTGATGTTTGATATAATATTCTGAATTTGCCATAAAGTTGACGAGAGGCTTTGAATTGCTTGAATAACCAACAAGTTGTCCCTTTAATATAGATATCATGAACATCATGTTGTAGAGCTAGGAAAAACCCTTTTTGGAGTGCGGTTGCTTTGGCAACAAATACTGGAGAATTTTTGAGATTGTAAGTTCATGCGTGAATTAATTGTCCAAATAATTGCGGATGATGATCCCTGCAGTAGCTGAGTTATTGACGATAGAGCCACTAAAAGTCAATTTGAAGTGCATTGGAGGGGGGGAGACCAGCCACCAAATATAGTGGAAGAAGAGGAGCGAGGGTTGTAGAGAACATGATGTTTGGAGAAAGTGGTACCTACGAGTTGGCAAGAATCAAGCTTATTTCGAACAGTCCATCGTTATGGAGAAACTTAGCTTTATGTAAAGTACAAAATCTATTGTATGTGTTAGAATTAAACAGTATATCATTTCTTTTTTTCTCTAGATGTTCCGTAGTAGGAAAGTAAATTTAGTAAGATCATGCTTACTAGCTCTAAGTTTAGATAGTGTTGGAAGAATTGCTAATTCTTTGAAATTGTAGTATAACCAATCTATAGTATATGTTAAATCCCAAAGGGTAAAAGTCGATACACATTGATTAAACTGATGAGCAATGGATTTCTCATGAGCAAGAAAAAGAGCGTAAGAATTTATTGGAATAATCTTCCTTTTACATAAGGTACTTCTTACTGCCATACTATATATTATGGTAGATTTGCCATAAATAAATTTGCAATTTAGGGGGAATGGCTAATTTCCAAAGCCAACAAAATGGCCAATTCGGGGTAGTGCGGTCAATGTTGTGTGCGAGCCAAGTTGCATATTTAACAGAAAATTCGCCAGAGGATGTAGCGTCATATAGGCATGTCATTTAACTAAGTCGTAGTCAAGGTGACCTTGATAAGTAAATGAGGTGGCAAGAAATAAGCCGGTTTAAATATATCCCCTCATGATAAGGGAGGATGAAATGAGATAGAGGTATTTTTAGGTCGATTTGGTGAGGGGATTTGTGGAGTAGTTCTATAAGATTAGAGCTGATCAGCCAATTATCTAGCCAAAAGGAGAACTTATGACCATCTCCAATTTTCCAACGAATGCCTTTTCAAAGAATTTTCCGTTGAGCAGAATTTGTTTGTATATTTGGGAGTCTTAAATTTTTTCTTTACACTCAAAGAAAGTAGTATTGCCTAGATATTTTTGGCAGAAAAGTTGAACCCATAGGTTGTTGTGATCTGTGAGGATTTTTCATCGTAGCAATGATGGCTTTATTAACGGAATGGTTTTACGAAGGCCAAGGCCACCATAGGATTTTGGTTTAGTAGTTCTTATCCCATGCAACAAGAGGAATGACATTTTAGTCTTTCTGTTGGCGCCTAAAAAAGGAACGATGCATGTTATTCTCATTGGATTTGGCAATAACATTTGGGAGAATGAAGGAGTAACAAATATAAATTAGGAGTGCTTTAAGATTGGTTTGAGTCATTGTATGACGATTTATTTTTGATAAAAAACCAGCTTCCCAATTATTTATCCGTTGTTCCATATTTTAAATAATATGTTTGAATATAGTCTTAGTTGAATAGAAAGAGCTAAGGTAGATTCCTAGATAACAACCAAGTTGGCTAGCCAGTGTAGTCTTTTTTGAGTTAGGTTGCTTATTAAATTGGCTCGCTAGTGTAGTATTTTTTTTTTCTCACCTGTTTGGAGAAAATCATAAAGGACTTATGAAAATTGACTAACTTGCCCGATAGTTGACGGAATTGATCAATAGTATTTTCTAATGATGAAGCACAAGAAATATTTGTGGCCATACAAAAAAGTAAATTGTCATCGGCAAACATGAGACATGGAATATTAGTAGAACACGATTTTAGTTTGAATCTAATACCAGCTGATGGAAGTTGGGAGTTTAAAGTAAGCTTTTTAATGAAGACTTCCATACAAAGGATAAAAAGATAAGGTGATAGAGGAGTATCATGTCTTAGTTCTCTAGATGGTCAAAATTAAGGAGAAGGTTTACCATTTATTTTTGATGGAGTGGAAATCGCGAAACATTAGTGGCACATTCATTTACCCATTAAACTGCGGTTTCTGGAAAACCAAAGGCTGCAAGTGCTACCAAAAGAAAGTCCACTCAATGCGATCATATGCGTTTTCCATATCTAATTTAAGGTTGTCCATCCCATTTTATTATGTGGTTTGTGGAAAACATTCAATGTTTCTTGACAATAAGAATGTTGTCATGAGTCGACCAGTCTTGAGCGAAAGCATTTTGAAATCGGCTGATGATTTTTTGGAGGACTGGACTTATACGAGTGACCATTGTTTTAGATATAGCTTTATAGAAACTATTAATTAAGCTTATAGGTCGAAAATGGTTTGGGGTCTCAGGGTCATTATTTTTCAGAATAAGCGTAATCAATGTATGATTTAAAGCTAGTAGGAGTTTATCGTGAAAGAAAAAACTTTGGATGACAATAGTGATATTGTAGACACATAATTGTGTCTCCCCATTTAAGGACCCGATGATAAAACATACCGCGATTTCAGTTAGCGCGACTTGATGGAATAGCAGTGCGAAGAGCCAACCAACATTAATTTAAAGTGTATTTCAAAGTCTTATTTTAAAGCCCGCTTAATTATTCATGATAATTAATTATAATTTGAGCCCATAAAAGAGTACCTTTAAAATATTTTAAGCCCGATGTTTTGAAAAAGCCCAATTATTTTATTTATTATTTTAAATGAATATTTTAATAATAATATAAATAGAACTCAGATTTCTAATTATATCGAATTTTCGAATGTCAATAATAATAGAAAATCTAGAAAACGCATTTAGGCGCATCACGTGCGCCCATCGAAGTGGTTGTGTCGTTCCGGGACACCAATATGCGCTTGACACGTGGCTCTATGTGTCACACAGAGTCGTGCCCCCAATGACTCCTCTGTACGACACATATGCTCTCAATTATATATCTTTTAGAGATGCGTGTCACCTGTGTGCAACTAATTGGTCATGTTGCGTCAGGCACACCAATTTGCGCCCGACACATGTAATAGGGCATCAAACAGAGTCGTGCATATTGCGCACTCTCTGCGTTACGCGCAGTTTATGTTTTTCCTATAAATAAGCCTTGATTTCCCGAATCAAATGCATGGTTTGGTAGACGGTCGTCCATATAATTTTTACACGCTTTAAAACTTCAATTCACTCGTGCTCTCAACTTACTAAATCTCACATACTTCCACGTACTTTACGTACTATCGCAAACAAACATAACAAACACAATCAAATACACACACATAAGTTCGTTCTTTCATCGATCTTTTGGCTTCAAGATTGCTACTCCTGAAGTTCGTTACGCTCTAAGACATAAGCCGCATAGGTATGCACCTGAGGGTCCTTGAATAATTCCTTCTATTTTATTTCTTGAAGTTACTAACGGTTTCTTTCCATGATGTAGATAATTAATAAATAAATGTTCTTTGAACATTCTAACCTCTTTTTATTTATTTATTAGTTATATTCATGTCATCATGATTGTCCTGTTATGCTTTCATCACCGCGCATGTTATTACTGCTAATCGACACCTAAGGAAATGTTGTAATTAAATCAGATTATATAGACAACCTACTAGGAACCTTGTATTGATTGCTTAATAACTTGTAACTAAAAAGTAGTCTTTAATGTCCTTCTTAAACCAACTTAGACTAATTTATTTAGGGTGCATGAATTTTATTATGTCGTTATTCTTCTGCATAAAATTTGTTATGAATCGATATTTAGTAAAGGCCAACAATGAGCGACATGGTTCCTGACCATGTTCGTGCGCTCACCCCCAAACTCAATTTATGGTCCATTGACCATCTATGGAGTAAAGACGGGAAAATCTACATTGGATAAGTCCCTAAGATGTCCATATAATTTTTAAATACCCAATTAGGTTTATGAGTCTTACTTTAAGGACTTGTTAGCCACATCAAAAACATATTTTAATAATACCTTAACAATGTGTAGTCAAATACGCTCTCACACAACTTAGGTAAAGAGAAATTGCGACTAAAAGATATCATGGAAAATAGTTGGCTTAAAAGAAATTTCCTCCAAATTCATCTAATTCAGGTGCCTTATCCAGGTTCATATTTGTTATATAATATGAGCACTATAAGAGGGGAGGGGGGGATGAATTATAGTGAGAGAATATGTTATACTTTTTGCGGAATTAAAAGATAGATAGGGAACACACAATGAGAACATAAGAGATTTTAGCGAGGAAAAACTTCCTAGGCCCAATAGGAAGAAACGACCTCA
Organism: Beta vulgaris subsp. vulgaris; assembly: GCF_026745355.1. Taxonomy (NCBI): domain Eukaryota; kingdom Viridiplantae; phylum Streptophyta; class Magnoliopsida; order Caryophyllales; family Amaranthaceae; genus Beta; species Beta vulgaris. The sequence goes on along the minus strand of NC_079207.1, from coordinate 37,713,631 downwards.
ACCACACTCAATACTTTCCACTATAATAGGCCAAACGACTCTATTTATAAACCTATTACTTTTCTCTCGGGCCACAACTTGAGTTCCTAAACTCAAGTTCCCAACAACAGTTCCCACAACTATTGTTCCTCTCGAACTTCCCTCCAAGTTCCTTTGTCTTTCTCTTTCTCTGGCTTCACTCAAAGCTTTTCACACTTACAAGAGTTCACTCAAACCCGTACCCAAAAATACAATTTGTAAGACAATGGAAGAGTAACACTCGAATAAAGTAAGTATGAATTCTCTTAGGAACAACACTGACTCTTAAGACAACTAAGAATATTTAGCTAAGTCAGATATACATTGGTGTGACTATTAAAAGTCAGACACGAAAAAATCTAAGGTTTAGGCACCTATTTATTGAGTACTTAGGCAAGACATAAACTAACCACTACTCAAGTCCATTATCCTATGATGTCCATAACACAATTAATTAATTAGTTTTTATAAAATATTTCTTGAGAAATAATTAACGCACTCACCCCACTACTTAGCTTAAAAATAAGAAGCAATAAACATTACATGATTGTGAATGCTTGGGGAATAATTAATCTAATTAAATTAATTTAGGCTTGGGAAGAAATTAATCAAGCCCATTAATCACTAACTATAAATGTGTAGCAGAAGTGTGTTTTGGCGTGATATCTGTTTACTTAGGGAGTAATTAAAATATTTACTTTAAATAGTTGTTAGGAAAATATATTTATAAATTAATTAATTAAAACCGAAAATCATATTTCAATTTAAAAAGAAAATATTTTTTATAATCGAAAATTATATTTGATTTTGAAAACAAAATCTTTTGGTTTAATTAAAAGATAAGATTTAAAAGACTTGATATTATCCGAATTAAATCAGAAAATCATTTCAAATCTTTTCCTAACAAACTAATAACAAACTCCCTAAAATAGTTAATCTAGTCAAAACTAACCTAGGACTCCTAACTAACTAGTTGGGAGCACAAATAATGTTAGGCACACCACTTAGGTAATATTAGGGGTTCATTAAGTCGTTTCTAAGTCTGTTCCTTAACCTTGTTCTTAACTGTGTCAGTGTTTGGTCCTTTCATGGGAACAAAACCAAGTTCCCTTTGAGAATTCAATACAAACTAAATTGAGCATTCACTCGACCTTAACAAGAAGATATTAAATACATCCTAATGTATTCTAATATTCACTCCAAGCTTGACACTTCATCATTCGAACATCTTCACTTTGATCTTTGATTAATTCTCCATTGTAATCTTCGATAAAGTATTCTCTTTGTTCGAGAATGAATTACTTAGCAACATCATAAATAAAATACAATATGTCTTTTGTGGTAAAGTCATCTTCAAAACTCAAGGGTCAACAATTTTCCCCTTTTTGAAGATGGCAACAAAAGGCATATACAATATAATCTTTAATTTAAATAAGTAATATAAAACTCTTTTAACAAAGTAATTCAACTAAGTTAAATTCTAATAGACTATTTAATTTATTTTTAAACTAAGAGAAAAAACGATTGTAAATAAACTTGGGAACATGAAACATGGCTAGAGAAAAAATATTTACTCTTATTGCCTTTCTCTTTCCCCCTTTGGCATCTTTAAAAACATTATATCTCGATTTCGAAAAGATGAAATTTATCAAACAAAACACATCACACCACCAAACTTTGTTAGAAACAATTTGGTTAGTATAAGCGAGTAAAGCATTCAACTCTCAAAAACCGCAATCCAATAATATTAGCCATTCAAGAGACACACACATGCAAAAATATTCAACTTGGAATTAGAAAATTAACATTGTTGCATTGTAGCATGCGAAGGAAGGAAAGAAAGAAAATACACAAAAAAGAAAAATGTTCGCATAATTTATGAAGAAAGAAAAATAATAAACTAGGAAGGGTTTTTAAGGCTTAGGAGAGGAGGGTTATTCGACCACTTCTCCACCACATCGTCTAACTTGACCATCACTTCCTTATGGTTGCTTTCAACGGTCTTAGCGAGCTTGAACACGATATCCTCCAAAGTCGTCAAATTCTTGTGCACCATGGTCATATCTCCAAGTTGCTCCATAATCATCGTTTGACCCGCTAAAGCTTTGTCAACCTTCTCTGTCAACCCTTGCACTAGCCCATTCACTCCATGTGCTTCATGAGCGAATTCCATCATCGTTTTCGATTGACCCATAACCAATGTAAACAAATAATCTAACCTTTGTGCATGAGCAAAGGTATAAGTAGCGCCAATGGAAGGGTTTTGGGATGAGGAAGATGAGGGGTTATGTGGGTTGGGTTCGGCAGTAGGTTCCTTAGAATCAGGAACAACAGTTTGTTCCTTTATGATGGGAACAGCTGTAGGTTCCTTTCCCTTGGGAACATGAGATCTAGGCTGTTTAGAAGGAAGAGGAATTGGGGAATTTTGTGGTTTAGGATGAGAGGGAGATGAAGTTTTAGGTGGGGTGGTGTCCATGACAACAGGGGATTGTTCCCTAGATTGAGGAACGCAAGCCTCATAGGCGTATTTGGCGATCACCCTAACATCATCATCATCATCAATACAAGCACTCTCATCAAGCACAAACGAAGGAGAATTTAACGGTAGAATGGTAGATCAGAAACTATATAGAGGTATGATTGGATCCCTACTTTACTTAACTGCTAGCAGACCTGACATTTCCTTTAGTGTTGGTTTATGTGCAAGATTCTAATCAAATCCTAAGGAATCACACTTTTTTTTTTGGCAATTCAAAGTTATTATTGATAACAAAAAAAAAAGGTACAACCTAGGAAGCAACAAAGGCCAACAACAAGCTACACTCCCCCACCTTCTAGGAAGGGTTTGGAGGTACTAAGCATAAAAGGCCCTGCACCAAAAGACAAACTAAGCTACATCGTACAATAAGTAGTTGTTTAAGATCTTCAGTACATCTACAAGCAACTCTGAACATAATTTACTTACAACTCTACATAGGATCTAACCTAATCCCCCAAACATAACTTGATTTCTTTGCTGCCAAATGTGGTAGACAACTTCAGCAAAAAACATCAATAACAACCTATTCTGAGGACTTTTGCTATGGCCTTTAGCTGCAACTGCTTTAACTTCCTCTGCCAGATCTCTATGGTGATTAGTGAGCCCTAGTTATTGAAGGCATAGAGTCTAGATTTGCTTGGGAGTTGGACGTTCAAAAAACAGATGAGAAACATTTTCACTAGCATCTGAGCAAACAACACAATTGGTGTCAGTGAGAATCCTCCACTCATACAACCTACCTTTTGTAGCTAACCTGTTATGCAGCATTAACCAGGTAATAAAAAGAGATTTAGGGCTAGCTCTATTATTACAAATAATACTTCTCCAATGCACAGTAGGTTGGTCACCTTTTAGAGCTATATAAAGCTTCTTAATAGAGAAGCAATCTGCATCAAGAAGATGTTGTGTGTGAGCCTCCAATATTGTATCTCTGCTGGCTAGAATCTTCTTCAAAGCCCAAGAAAGTCTAGCTGATATGGCCATAGTGAGGGGGTTGTTTCGTTTGATGTAGTATGCATGAATCCACTTAATCTAGAGCTTTGCTTCTTAGTGATAGCCCACATATGCTTTGCCACAGTTGCCTTATTCCAGACAACCAAGTCTTTATAGTTTAACCCTCCACAAGCTTTCCTCAGACATAGGGTCTCCCAAGCAATAAGAGCCTTCTTCCCTTCACTTTGACCACTCTATAGGTAGTTCGTACAAATACTTTGAACTTCCTTCATCACTTTTTTAGGAAGGAAAAAGATTTGGCACTAGTATAATTGCAAGCCTTGTACGATTGAAGCAACTAGTTGAAGCCTAGCAGCATAGGAGGGTCTTTTAACTGACCAGGCTCTGACCCTAGTAACAGTTCTCTCAAAGAGAGGCTTGCACTCTTGATAAAACAACTTCCTAGTCGTGAGAGGCACACCTAGGTATTTAAATGGGAAGATGCCCAGTGGCACCCGCACTATATGCTGAAGGCCAAGCTTTTCTTCATCAGCAACCCCAGCCAGATGCAAGTTACTCTTCTCCAGATTTGCCACAAGGCCAAAGGCATGAGAGAACTTACTAAAAGCATCAAAGAGCAGTTGAAGTGAACTTTGATCAGCTCTAGCAAACATAAGGAGATCATCAGCAAACATCAAGTGTGTAATGTGAAATCTTTCACATCTAAGGTGAAAGTTGAAGTTGGGAACTTATCTAAGACTTCTAAGACATCTTAATAAGTACTCCATCCCAATAGCAAAGAGAAAGGGGGACATGGGGTTCCTTTCCGCAACAAAATTAAATTTATAAATCACTCACTAACTCTAACAAATAGATAGGGAAAGTAAGGGTCGAACCCACAGAGACTGCGTTATTATCTTAAACTAATTATTTAATTATATATAGAACTACTATTTTTAAATTTGGGGGGTTTCAAATATCAGAATTATACTAAAACTATTAAACTAAAATTAAAAATATAAATTGCATGAAATAAATTCGGTTTTAAAATATAACTAAGAAACTAATAGGAGACATGTAATTTTCTATAGATATTGGGTATAATCATTGATTCATTCGACTAGCCTAGGATAGATTGGTTAACTATATAACCCATTGAAAGCAAGTAGATTACTAGTTTTATCTTTCGTACTCGTTAAATCCCGTGAAAGCACGCAAATTTAATCCTAATCAAGCTAAATTAATCCAACCATGAAAGCATGTATCAAATTATCAAACTTGACAGCATTAGAAACACCAAACAACTGAACCCAAATTAACCTGTAAGCTGCAATTAATAGAATTCAGTTTACACAAGATTCTAGCAATTATAATTAGACCAGAAAGCTGCAACCTAATTAAAACTACAATTAATCTAGCAATGGAAACATGAAATAATTTAGGTGATCAAACTAAATCAATAAACATGAATCAAAAGCCAGATAATAAACCTTGTATAAATACCCAAAAGAAACTAATCGTTTATAACACAAACAAAAACGCAATCTCATAAACCCATATATCAAATAGTCAATTACATGTTCCTACTAATGTAAACCACTCTAAATTAGACATGAAAACAAAGAAAATAGATAGAAGAGAGTAGAGAAAACTCATGAGGGGATGAATTTCGGACTGAAATTTCGCCACCATCACTCTCTTTTTGTCCTCCAGCCTTTTTTCCCTTTCTTTTTATGCGTAGCCTCCCCCTGATATCTCTAGGCTTAGGGTATCTCCCCCTTTTTCTTTTCTTTTGCTGTTGCTGTTCTTTTTTCCGTTTGCCTCCTTGGGCTTAGCCCATCTTCTCCTTAAATCCTTGTACTGCTACGTGACTTGTAAACCAACAGTAGGTTTCTTTTGTTTCTTTTCTTTATTTTCTTTTTATTCTCTCCTAACTCCTACTTCTTTCATTTTGTAATTGTATATATATATGGGCTGCTTCTCCATAATGTAATTTCGACCCAGTTAACAGCTGACTTAGCTCTTGCTTTCTTCTAAGAAGTTTTAGGTCTCGGACTCAGCTTTCCGTAGCCACTTGAATCGTCTCGTTTCGATTCCGTATGAATGAGATATGACCAAAATACTATATCAGCCCTGCAGAAATTAGTAATACTCGAATTTAGTGCATTTTCCGAACTCTATTCAGATAGGTTATTACTAAATAATTAATATAGACACAAATTCATCTTTTAAACACTAAAAAATAATTATCAAGTGATTATATCAAAATATTCTAAAAGTATATTATTTAACCCATATAACTCAACAGACGACACTAAAGGTATTATATTATAAGGTAAAAATATGTATAAATAGGCACTTATCAAATTCCCCCACACTTAGCTTTTGGTCGTCCTCGATCAAAATACTACTAAAAGTAAACTTAATGCAAACTACCAACTAAATGCAAGTTCTAATTCACCACCTCAAATTTCTTTGTTGGAAATAACTAAATTAGACAAGTATAAGACAAAAAACTAAAACATTTAAAGTTAGTCACGAAAACATTGTGAAAAGGTTAGTAGGCATGTTATACTCTTGGCATCGAAAGTGTCATACTATCAAAACTCATAATACTTCATGAACAAATGGTTTTCTTTGCAACTCAAAGATAGCTAGCATGTGTTCACCCTTGTGAATACATCAAGTTCAATAGATAGACCCTCACAGATATAATTTAAACACTCTACTCTCATGTGTTTAGGGGTAAATAATGTATCACTCAAACATGTAACCAAGTCGACTCTAAATGAAGTATTTTTCTTTAAACTTGACTATCGTCTCAATTCTCCACTTTAAGAGCGACAAGATGTATAAAGATCAAAAGGGCTTGTAAAGGTTGTAACGTGGCTAAGGTTAAAGGGTAGGGAAAATATTTAGAAATGTGGAGTTAAAAGAAGCCAAGCTAAAGGGAGCAAAAGAATATAAATGACTTGTGATGTTTTAGTCACAACAACTCCATTTATATATTGAACATCATACTCCAATTTTTTTTTCTTCTTATAATTATATCATTCACCACTCCTTCCTAAATAGTAATGCAATTGCAACATTTTCAAATATATTCATGGTATAACTTCAATCATTTCTTTGTTCTGTTTTTCTTCTCAAATAATTTGTTTTTTTTTCAATGTCACAACTCCTGTTTTGTTTTTCTTCCCTTTTCTTTTCACAATATTTATATTTTTTTCATCATAACAAAAACTTACACTACAAACTCAACTTAATAACTCCCCTTAGCCAGGCTTGGGTAGAATATGTAGGAGGCCGCAGGTTTGTAATGTAGGGTTGACAAAGAAATAAGGATTTTAAGGCTCAAAAGGGCTAAACAAAGATAAATATTATACAAAAGAAAAATATCTGAGGCTAAAAAATATGAAAAGAACGCCTAAATCATTTCTTCATAACATTTGTCACAAAAGTCTCAAAGAGTACCAAGTCAAGCTTAAGAGCCACACTTCATTGAGGAACTATCACACAAGAAAAAAAAATACAGACTGATTCAGATGTGTCAATTCTAATAGGCTCAGAAACTCACAGGTTTTGATCTATCTATCTAGCCAACTTATTTAAGAGAAACAAGATAGTTTTTTCCAATTATATTATGAATCTCTCAAGTTTGACCAATCTTTTCCAATTATACAGACATTACCAAAATCTTTTATTTCGAAAACATATTAGTTTCAAAAAAAGTTAGATTAGAGTTTCTTACCAAACTTACTAATAGAAATTCCTTAGGAAACTAAGAGGTGAAATCCTAAATAATGCAGACCAATCGTAAACTAATGCAAACAAAAGCACATTATATAATTTTTTTGTTTTATTTTGTTTTTATGAATGCATGAATAAAACTACTATGTAGATGCAAATATATAATCAAGCTCAAGAAAATTTTCGGCAGCACCTCCCCTAAAATGTAACAATCCATATATATATATTTTTTTTTTATTTTTTTTTTTCAATCACAACGTTCACCTGTAATCCAGCAAATATTAATCCAGCACAACTTTATCCTTCAGCTCAAGATAACTCCAAAATTCCCCCACACTTAAAATCAACATTGTCCTCAATGTTATAAAATCAAACTAAAAATAGAAGTAGGGAGAAGAAGAGAAAAACAGAACAAGTGAAACAAGGAAGGAGGCAACCTGGTGTATGTGGATTGCAGAAATATGCTCCATATAATAATTGGTGTTCTGAAAATTGCAATTGAACGGATAAGGAGATGAGCAGCAATTTGCAGCAGCAACGTGTAGTAACTAAAAGATTCAGCAACATCAAGGCAGATGGCAGAAGGCAGAAGGCAGAAGGCAGAAGGAAGAACATCCTGGATCAACAATACATAGAGTAGTTAGAGTAGTTTATTGTACTAAAGAAAAATAAAATAGAAAACAATAAAGCCTTGGGTTGCCCCCAAGCAGCGCCTTTGTTTCTCGTCGTTGGCTCGACACATTGCACGCTGCAATCAAACACCCGCTGCCCCATAAGCAACAGTAGCTAAAGCTATCTCTCGTGCACTCCAAACACAATGTAGTAAAAGCCTTCCTACAAACCAAACTATCATATTATAGCAAAATTGAAAATTCAAATCCTTTTTAGAACATAAAGACTCTTTCCATTTGGTTTGGTTACAAAAATGCAGCAAGTTTATCAATTCAAACTTAGAATAATAAGACTCATAAGACTCATAATTAAGTGTAAAAGATAAACTTAGTGACTTAGATAATGACATGGATGGTTCAAGAGCATAAGAAAAGTCTTGTTTAGAATAGCTATCATTGACTCCAACTATAGGAGAAAGTGTGATGTCCTCTTCTATTTCAAGTGGTGAAGGTGAGTCATTCTCAAGCATTTCAATTAAACCGTCAAAGTCAATTTGTGAACTATCTCCTATATAATTAATTAAAAAATCAGAATTAGGTTTGGTCTCAATACCTAAGAGCCGCTCTAAATTCTCAATTTCTACCAATGCAACCTCATTAAAGTTATATAACTTATGCCCGACATCTTCATTTTCTTTAGATTCTTCATAAGGTTTTGCTATAAGTTCATCCAATTGTATTTCCATATTATTGTTAAAAGAACAAGGTAAAATTTGAGAGTCTTTAGTGTAATAATCCATTAGCCACTAGTCACAAAAATATAAATGTAAATATAAGATCAAGTAACAAGAACCTAGAAATAAACAAAAAACTAGATATATACTAATACTAAAACATTAGTCTAAAATAATAGATTATACAGTCCCCGGCAACGGCGCCAAAATTAAATTTATAAATCACTCACTAACTCTAACAAATAGATAGGGAAAGTAAGGGTCGAACCCACAGAGACTGCGTTATTATCTTAAACTAATTATTTAATTATATATAGAACTACTATTTTATAAATTTGGGGGGTTTCAAATATCAGAATTATACTAAAACTATTAAACTAAAATTAAAAATATAAATTGCATGAAATAAATTCGGTTTTAAAATATAACTAAGAAACTAATAGGAGACATGTAATTTTCTATAGATATTGGGTATAATCATTGATTCATTCGACTAGCCTAGGATAGATTGGTTAACTATATAACCCATTGAAAGCAAGTAGATTACTAGTTTTATCTTTCGTACTCGTTAAATCCCGTGAAAGCACGCAAATTTAATCCTAATCAAGCTAAATTAATCCAACCATGAAATCATGTATCAAATTATCAAACTTGACAGCATTAGAAACACCAAACAACTGAACCCAAATTAACCTGTAAGCTGCAATTAATAGAATTCAGTTATTACACAAGATTCTAGCAATTATAATTAGACCAGAAAGCTGCAACCTAATTAAAACTACAATTAATCTAGCAATGGAAACATGAAATAATTTAGGTGATCAAACTAAATCAATAAACATGAATCAAAAGCCAGATAATAAACCTTGTATAAATACCCAAAAGAAACTAATCGTTTATAACACAAACAAAAACGCAATCTCATAAACCCATATATCAAATAGTCAATTACATGTTCCTACTAATGTAAACTACTCTAAATTAGACATGAAAACAAAGAAAATAGATAGAAGAGAGTAGAGAAAACTCATGAGGGGATGAATTTCGGACTGAAATTTCGCCACCATCACTCTCTTTTTGTCCTCCAGCCTTTTTTCCCTTTCTTTTTATGCGTAGCCTCCCCCTGATATCTCTAGGCTTAGGGTATCTCCCCCTTTTTCTTTTCTTTTGCTGTTGCTGTTCTTTTTTCCGTTTGCCTCCTTGGGCTTAGCCCATCTTCTCCTTAAATCCTTGTACTGCTACGTGACTTGTAAACCAACAGTAGGTTTCTTTTGTTTCTTTCTTTATTTTCTTTTTATTCTCTCCTAAGTCCTACTTCTTTCATTTTGTAATTGTATATATATATGGGCTGCTTCTCCATAATGTAATTTCGACCCAGTTAACAGCTGACTTAGCTCTTGCTTTCTTCTAAGAAGTTTTAGGTCTCGGACTCAGCTTTCCGTAGCCACTTGAATCGTCTCGTTTCGATTCCGTATGAATGAGATATGACCAAAATACTATATCAGCCCTGCAGAAATTAGTAATACTCGAATTTAGTGCATTTTCCGAACTCTATTCAGATAGGTTATTACTAAATAATTAATATAGACACAAATTCATCTTTTAAACACTAAAAAATAATTATCAAGTGATTATATCAAAATATTCTAAAAGTATATTATTTAACCCATATAACTCAACAGACGACACTAAAGGTATTATATTATAAGGTAAAAATATGTATAAATAGGCACTTATCAGTTCCCTTGTCTCAATCCCTTCTTAGCGTTAAAAGGTTTACTAAGGATGTCATTGGTCAAAATAGAGAATGAAACTGAGGAAACACAAGAAATCACCTACCAATGAATTTGGTGGGAAAACCCAACTCATTCAGCATCATATGTAAGAAAGGCCACTCAATAGAGTCATAAGCTTTCTTATGATCCACTTTCATCATGCATCTTGGGGATATATGCTTTATATTGTACCCTTTGATTAGCTCTGTAGCCAGCAAGATGTTATTAGAGATATTTCTGCCAGACATGAATCCAACTTGAGCAAGGTCAATAATCTCACTGATCATGCTTTGTGTTCTTCTTCTTAAAATCTTAGCAATTATCTTATAAAGGACAGTACAACAAGCAATTGGTCTGAAATCTTTTACATAATAAGGGTTAGGCACCTTAGGAACCAGAGTAATAAGAGTGCAATTAATAGCTTGGTAAAGATCTCTAGTGGCAAAGGAGTGGCTAATAGAATTATAGACATCATATTTTATAATGTGCCATGCTTTTTTAAAGAATAAGGTATTAAAGCCATCAATACCTGGAGCTTCACTCTCATCAATAGAGCTTAAAGCTTCATCAATTTCTCTGTGAGTGACTACTTTAATCAGATCACTAGCAGCCACCTGGGACACCTAAACACCACTTCTAATCAGATTCACATCAATCATAGGAAGAGAGGCAGCAACAGACCCAAGAAGTTTCTTGTAAAAGCCTAGCACATTCTGTTGTATATCACTAGCTGTGACTAGCTTCCTCCCCTGATCATCAAATAGAGCATGAATGCAATTCTGATATACCTTTCTTTCATGGCTTGAAAGAAGAAATGAGAGTTGGCATCTCCTTGCTGAAGCCACTAGATTCTAGATTTCAGCCTGAGAGCAGATTCTTCAATAACTAAGAGCTTCTGAAGGTATATGGACTGAGCTCTCTCCATAGCAGTAAGCTGGTAGTCAACTAAAGTATGCTTCAATGAATTTTGAGTTACATTAAGCTGGTGCCTAGCTAGAATAGTATAGTTTCTTTCGTGAATCTTCTTTAGTTGCTACTTAATCTCTTTCAGCTTCCTCCATATATTCTACATTAAGTTTCCTCCTCTATTCTGACCCCCAGGTGTTTTCAATGATATGAACAAACTCTTCATGCTCTGCTACATAGCTAAAGAACTTGAAAGGCCTCCCCTTACTTGGGTAAGTAGTTCCACATTGGAGAACAAGGGGAGAGTAGTCAGAGACACCTAGATTCATGAACTCCACCACAACATTAGGGTAATTAATGAATAAGCCAATATGAGTTTATCAGGCATCTATCAATACTTCTACATGTCCTAGCCTCTCCAAGACTTTTATTGGACTATGAGTAAAAGTGACCCTTAGATTTACATTCCCCTGAATCTAGCACATAGAAATTGAGTAAAGTCATGAGTTTTAGTAGTGGTAACAGCAGCTCCATTGAGCCTATCTTCCACAGAACTGATAGCATTAAAGTCTCCCATAACACACCATGGAGCACTAATAACTCCATTCAAAAGCAATAAATCCTGCCAGAGAGGTTTCATTGTGTCCACTGTATGTAGACCATACACAGCAGTAAAATACATTTGTAACCCACTACTCTTATCAATAATGGAACCATACAACAACTGAGAGGATTTACTAGTAACGATAACCACAAACTTTGAAGGATCCCAAGCTAGCCAAATCCTACCTCTATCAGAATAGACATAATTATCTTCCTATTTTAAGTTGCTCCCAAATTTCTTCCTAACTTTCAAACTATTAGGCTGCTTCACTCTAGTTTCTAACAAAGCAAACACAACTAGCTTATTCTGGGTAATAAATTTTTTAACTTCTACTATTTTACAGGGGTTATTTAGCCCCCTGATATTCCAAGTGCACAAATTCATCAACCAGTAGAGATAGTGAATGTGCTGGCACCTGCTTCATCCACCAAGTGAGTAATTACACCATGGCCTCCTACTTCAATGTCCTTCCCTTTTTGACCTCTAGTAACAATATTCCAGATAGGAGGTGGGACTTTCTCTTGCTCAACATGACTCTCTTCTCTCATAGGCCCCCCTGAACTCCATTTGGGAGCATTCTCCTCTACTGGTTCAGTAACTACAACATCTGTTATGGTTTCAGCTTCACCTTACACTGGCTCAGAATTGACCTGTTACTTCACTCACTTGAGTAACAGGCTTAGGAACCCACTGTTGTTTAGTCCTTACCTGTTCCTTAGCCCCTTGATGTCCTTTTTAGCATAATTATGCCCAATAACATGACACTTTGAACAATATGGAGGAGCCCACTCAAAGTGAACTTTATGCTCGATAAGTGCTCCATTCATGTCTTCAATATTAATGGTCTTAGGCAGCTCTTTGGTAACATCAACCTCAATGACCACTATATAAAATGTTATTCTCTGTTGCTTAGAGGTACACTCATCTGCAAATAGTGGGACACCAATCATACTGCCAATCCTACTCAAAGACTCTAGGCCCTAGCAGTTCAAAGGTAAATTATAGAGCCTAACCCACAATGGTATTACTCTAAGAATTTCAGCTTAAAAATCAAAGTTAGGAGTCCAGGCCTTAACAATCATAGGTCTACTATTGATCATATGAGGGCGAGAGTACAATATCTCATTTCTATCTTCAATATTAGCAAATTTAACAAGAAAATACCCCTTTTCATGCAGAAACACAGTAGGCTTAGCACCATTATTCCAAGATTGCTCTATGAATCTAGTGACAGCACCAATAGTAGGTGTTTGGCCAACCACATAAAGAATAACAACAATAGCTTAAACTTCCTGAAAATCCATTTGAACTTTCGGACCATGAGAGCGGATTCTTCGTCGTCATTTTCCGAGTCATCACTTTCATCGGCTTTCAAGGCAATCGACTTATGTTTGGACATATCTCCATTTTCATTGTCTAATTGTAGCTCGTGAGTTATAAGGGAACCATCAAATTGTTCCAGATTGAACTTAGTAATGTCCTTAGTTTCTTGTAAAGTCGTAACCTTAGCCATCCATCGATCCCTAGTTCAAGGTGAAAGCTTGTTTCTACATCTTTCCAACGACTGGTCATAAGCTTGATTTGGATATAAAACGAAGAAGTTATGCTTGTTTTATGTTGAACTGTCAGACCAGAACATAAAGTTTGGTGCGCCCGCACCATATGACGAGATTTTAGTTTTGGCAGAAGGGTGAGGTGCGCTCGCACCTCCTTTTGGTGCACGCGCACCTCCTTTTGGTGCACGTGCACCTCCTTTTGGTGCACGCGCACCTCCTTTTGGTGCACGCGCACCTACTTTTGGTGCGCCCACACCTACTTTTGGTGTGCCCGCACCTACTTTTGGTGTGCCCGCACCTATTTTTGGTGGCCCGCACCCGTCGTTTCCAGAAAGAAAAAAAATCGAGCCTCATTAAAAACAATAGTTTTTTATTTTAGTTGAAACTTATGATTTATTCTAGAGTTTAGAGAGTATTTTTTAGGGTTTATACTAGAGATATAAACACTTTAGTTTTATTGAGATTTGAGATTAATTAATCATAATTTGTGATTCCGATAACATTCAAGGCACTTTTCATTCAATTTAATTTGAAGTTTCAGTTTTTATTTCATCCTTTTCGTGGTTGATCTTGTTCTTCCTTGTTATTAGTTCTTCATTTTTATAGTCTCAAAATTATTATTTCTATTAGTTTGATTATCTCTTAATCATATTTAGCCGTAGATTAGTCATAGATTTTATGTTTAATTGCTTAGAATCCATGATTAGTGCGTAGTTTCATATCTAGGGTTAGGGTGAAAGTATGGGATTAGGGTTTTAATTGTTTTGTTGATGTGATTGTGATGTTTTAAAGAATGCATTAATCTTGGTGTTTTGAGACCTTAGGATAGATATTGATCACATTTATACTTTGGTATTTTGAATTCAAATATTCTTGAATCGAATTTGAACCTCTTTTATCATCCCCAAGAATCAACTTATTTTAGGCCAAGATATTGGGTGAAATTAAGGGATCCTTTATTAGGGGTTTTCCGAATTTATCTAATCTCTTAATCAATTGACTAAAGACCATTCGAGAGAGGATTTAGTTGATTGATTATGTTATTAAATCTTGAGGACCATTCGAGAGAGGACTCAAGTGTTTTAGAGGAAAACTAAACCCTGCATAATCGTCTACGTTACTTCACAATCGCATTAACATTCATTGTCCATTCTTATTCATACTAGTAACCTTAACTCTAGTGTGTTCCTATTCGATTCATTAATTCAAGTTATTTGCTAGTTCTTGTTATTAGCTAGTCATAGTTGTTACCACATCTTTCCAAACCCCCAAATTCCCTTCAATTAGGTAGTCTAGACTTGATAGACTTTAATTAGTCCTTTTTTCCCTATGGATCGACCCTTGACTTGCCTTTCATACGTTCTTAGTAATTTCTTGTTAGGATTTATAAATATTATTTGGAAAGTGATTTTTGGCGTTTTAATGACACACTAAAACCTCTTATCAAAATGGCGCCGTTGCTGGGGAAATTATGCTATTAATTGAATTTTATTTTAGTTTAGCTTGCTTAGTTGATTTTTCACTTATTTTCTTTTTTATTGTGGTTGTTATTTGCTAATATTCTACTTAGCTTTGTTGTGTTACATGAGAAGAAGAGTTCCCGATTCGCCCACTTTGCCTTTAGATGCTGAAATTGGCCATACATTGCGAAAGCTTGGGAAAAATTTTGAAGATTTGTCTTTGGGTTCTGAGACATCTTCGCCAGTCTCAAGTACAACAAGTGAAATTGAAGCAGAAATGGGTGAAGCAAATCCACAACTCTTTAGGGATTTCGGAAATCTGGGTTCCTATGTTCTTCAAGGTGGTATTCGACTTCCCACCACCACTACAAATTTCAGCATTCATCCTCAGTATACTCGGATGGTGAAAGCAGAGCAATTTTGTGAGGGGTCGGATGAGGATCCTCTTGACCATCTTGACAGGTTTCTTGAGATATGTGCTATGATAACAACAAATGACGTCTCCCCTAACTATATCAAGATGCATTTGTTCCGATCTTCTCTTACCAGAAAGGCAAAATCATGGCTCAAGAGCTTGCCTGCTAATTCCCTTCATACATGGGAAGAAGTCACAATGGCCTCTTTGAAGAAATACTTCCCGGAGTGGAAGACATTAGACACAAGGAGGAAGAGCTCCTCATTTGAGCAAGAGAGCAATGAGACACTTGCGGAAGCTTTGGAGGGGTTTAAGGAGATGATCCGTTCATGGCCTCACCATGAGTTCAACAAAAACCTCTCATGCAATTTTTCTATGATGGCCTTGATCCTATATCACATGCCAACCTTGATGCTGGAGCGGACATTCTAAAATCCCACAAGGTCAACTTGAGTCCACTATTCAGTAAGTGATTAAGAATTATTCATGGGGTGGACGACGAAGAGGTGCTCAACCTAAGAAGAGTTAGAAGTTTGAAGTAGATCCCATGGATCAAATTCAAGCTAAGATGGATCAACTTGACAGGAAGCTCTCGCATCATCTAATCCTTCTCATGTAAAATCTTTTTCTTGTGATATTTGTGGTGGTACTAACCATGATACTTATTATTGTGGAGGTACCCATTTGGAGCATGTGGCGGTAATAAATTCTAGAGGAGATGGTTATCAAGGGAACCAAGGGTACATAAGCAATCAACAAGGAGGTTGGAAACAACCTCAATAAAACTACACCCAAGACTTCAACCAACCTCAACAAGGATGGAATCAAACTTAACAAGGGTACAACCAAGCTAAACCAAGGTTGTGCAAGGGTATAACCAAAATATAACCAAGGTGGTTCATCCTCACAAGGGTCCAACACTACCAACCTCCACTTCAAAGAGCCAATACCCAAAAACCTCCCTCTAACCCTCCATTCCCCAAACAAAATCCCGAACTACTCCATTTCTGGATCCAACCTCTCTCCAAATTCTCCAACAACTCCAATACATGAACCAAATTCTTCAAAACAATGACAAAGTTTCAAGACTAGAAGCCCACAACAAAATGCTTGAAACCCAAATTACCCAAGTAGTCGAGAAAAACCCCTATAATCCCACAAATCAACTTATGGGCCAATAATCCACTCCTAACCCCAACCTCCATCAAGCCAAAGCCATCCATTTGAGGTCGGTAATAAGATATGAGAGTCCCAAGATGCCTAATGAGGAATTAGAGAAAGAAGAAGAAGTTGAGGTTGTTGAGAAAGGAGTTGAAGTTGAGGAGGGTGAGAAAGGAGAGAATGTGGAAAAAGAAGAGCCACAAGTCCAAGTTGGTGATAAAGCTTCATTGCCATCATCTTCACCAACTAAGATTTATGTGCCACCGGTTCCATACCCTCACAGATTGGTGGAGACGAAATTGAGTGATAAATTCTCCAAGTTCCTCAACGTAATAAAAGGCCTTCAAATCAACATGCCTTTCCTTGAGGCAATGTCTCAAATTCCGGCTTATGCTATGTTTTCGAAGGAAATCCTCTCCAACGAAAGGAAACTAGAAGTGAGCTCATCACCTTGTCGTACCAAGTAAGCTCCTTAGGGCTTGTTCTCCCCAGCTTATTTTCAGTTCAGTTCAGTTCAGTTCAGTTCAGATCAGGTAAGTTCAGTTCAGTTCAGTTCAGTTCAGCTCCATTCTTTTATAACCATTTTGTTAAATATTATTATTATGCTGGTATAATTTATTTTACTACTCTTATTATTATTATTATTATTATTATTATTATTATTATTATTATTATTATTATTATTATTATTATTATTATTATTATTATTATATTTTATTATATTTATTTTATTATTATTATTATTAATATGTTTTATGTTGTCATTATTATTATTATATTTATCATTATTATTACTATTATTGTTGTTGTTTCTATATATTATTTTGTTTATTATAGCTTTACTCATTATTATTACTATTATTATTAGAAGGAACATGGTTTAAGTCAAAGTACAAATAAACCCACGTTTTTTAGCCCATAAACCAATCAAATTGTGTCAAGACGGTTTATGATGTAATTTTTGCGGTCCAACCCAATTATTATTTTTATTACTAAATATTATTATATTGTTAAATCTAATTATTAAAATAGTAATATTAATTTACTTCTTAGATATTATTGTTATTATATATCATCATCAAGTATTAATATATTAATGCAAATAATATTAAATATTTATTATTAATTATCATTATTATCATTTATTATTATCATTATTAATTATGATTATTAATATTATTTATTTATAACTATCATTTAAAAATATCCAAAATATTATTATTATTATTATTTATTATTATTACTTATCATTATAATAATTATTTAATATTCATATTATTATTGTTTAAATATTATTTATATATGTATTACATTCAATTTGATTTAATTTCATTCAATTCAATTCAATTCAATTCAATTCAATTCAATTCAATTCAATTCAGTTCAGTTCAGTTCAGTTCAGTTCAGTTCAGTTCAGTTCAGTTCATTTCAGTTCAGTTCAGTTCAGTTCAGTTCAGTTCAGTTCAGTTCAGTTCAGTTTAGTTTAGTTCAGTTCAGTTAAGTTCAGTTCAGTTCAGTTCAGTTCAGTTCAGGTTTTTTATGCCGGAGAGAACAGGCCCTTAGTGCAATGTGCCATGCTCAAGAAGCAAAGAGACCCACAAAGTTTCACCTTGCCGGTGAAGATAGGTGACTTGGAGCCTAAAGGAGCATTGGCCGATTTAGGAGCAAGTGTGAGTTTGATGCCTCTATCCATAGATAAGCACCTAAATCTTCCTCTTCATCCTACATGGAAGTCTATTCAATTGGCGCATCGAACTGTGAGAGTGCCACATGGTGAGTTGGAGGATGTACCAATACAAGTTGGGCATGTGTTTGTGCCATGCGATTTTGTAGTAATGGATATGGAGGAAGACCCGGAGACTCCTCTCATTCTTGGCAGGGAAGCTCTTAAGACATTGGGTGCCGTGATAAACTGCAAAAATGATACAATCACGGTCGAGGTAGCCAACCAGACGGTTGTGTTCGAGTTCTCAAAGACTTTTAAGAAACCCATGATAGATAATGTTTATCGGGTCCATCTAGTAGAGGCCAGGGGGTGAGATGGAAGATTTTGAGAAAGTGGTCCACACCGGGGATAAGTTATATGCTTATATTACCAATGCCTCGAGCTTATACATAAAAGAGGTGAATGAATTTTTCATGCTTCCTGATAGCACCACCGTTGAGGAGGTACATGAAGAAGCATTTGAGTTTCCTACTATATCCACTGATAAAGAGGAGAGTTCTAAGCCTCCTCCAAAGGTAGAATTCAAATCCCTTACCTCCTCCCCTACTTTCTCTTTGCTTGTCAACTTCGAGGACGGAGTTTTTGTTAAGTTTGGGGGAGTTAGCATGTGTTCGCTCTATCTCAAAATTTTCTTCCTCCTCTTTGTAATTAGGTTCATATTAGTTTATCTGCATGTTAATTAGGTTCATATTAGTGTATTTACATGTTAGGTTTGAAAAAAAACTAACAATTTTTTTTTCTACATTTAGGATAGCTTGGTTGCATGTATGATTTGTGGCTAAAAGTGTTCCTAGCTTGATTGGAAGACCTTCCCTACATCAGACTTGATGGTTTTTGAAGTCTTGTTGTGACTTTAAGTGATCCTTGAAAACGATAACTTTTGGTAGACTCTTTTTGAAATTAGGCGAGTTGGATGATTGCATTGCCTTGCCCCTTGTGTGATGAATCCCGAAGGAGGGCCAAGAACCTTGTAAGACTCATTCACAACCCTCACCATTGATCGCCTAACTTGTGACTTGCATTTTAGCTCCCCAGGATTGCATAAAACCGAGCCTTTAGAAGAATGATTTAGGGAGTTTCTTTTTGCTAGAAATAGGAGCTCCAAAGCCAAAAGCTTGTATATCGACATAATTATCCGCTTCTCAACCCATCTGAGCCTTTCTATCCTTTTTTTCTTAACCCTCATAATAAGTCATGGCCAAACTTTCCCAAAAGTGGAGTGCATGTCTAGTTTGTGTTGAGTTGAGTTGTTTTGATATTGAATCTTGGTTGAAAGTGAATTAATATGCAAGTATGATTGCAAGCTAAAGAAAATTGACAGAGAAAAGGCAAAAGAAATAAAAAAAAGAAAGCTCTTAGTGTTTCATTTGGATTTCTATTAAAAGAAAAAAAATAAAGAACAATTTGATGAGAAAAATGATAAACATTCAAAAATGGAGTTCAAAAGGTGAAAAAGTCAAACTGAAAATCAAGGTTATGTATGAGATTTTGAATTGAGATTGGTGTTAGGACTAGCTTGGGGGAGTTTTTACTCCTACTTTGTACTCCGCTTACCCTTTTTGCACCATATTCCTAAATTATCATCTACACCTTTAACCTAGCCCGTTACAACCTTAACAAAGTCCCTTTTGACTTCTAGATTAGATTTCGTCGATTTAGTAGTGGCAGGCGAGATTTTGTGCAAGTCATGATGAGGGTCATCAAAATGTGGTAGAGGTGAGCTATTATGGTTGAGCATCCCTAGGGAGGAGTCAAACTCGGGACTTGGAAGTGGAGAGGAGTGAGAAATCACTCTTAGAAAGCCTATTTTTCAAGGAGAATTGGTTGATCAGTGGATTGGATCTCTTAAGTCACTCTCGTGCTTCGTAGTCATCTTCTCTCTTGTGTTTGGTTGGTCTCCTAAATCTTGTTATGAACTTATTTAGCTTGCATGTCATGTTTGTAGCTTTGCACACAGAGCATCTAGGCTACTGTATTGCATGATTTTTCTTTTTCATATTTTTCTCCTCTTCTCTTTCTTCTTTCATATTCTTGATTAACTTGAGGACAAGTAAAATGCTAAGCTTGGGGGAGTTTGATAAGTGCGTTTTTAACACACTTTACAAACTCCTTTTTCGCTCATTTTTATCCTCTTTCTCCCTTTTCTTCCTTTTCTTCCCTCTTTCTTCTCCATTTCCCCTTCTATTTCATGCACTTGATCATAGTGATATTTTACTAGATTTTCAGTCAATTTTTACCGAATTTCTAGTACATTTGCTTTCACCATGTTTTATATTCTTAATATAAGTTGAACTACCTAAGATGGATATGAGTTGTAGAGTTGGCAAAATGAAGCAATGAAAATAGAGCAGATGTTGAGAAATGGTGTGCTTGCACCATACCCCATGTCCGCTCACACAAAGGAGCACATAATGCCATAAAATTTTGTATGAGGAACTTCAAATGGACACAACTTTCCAACTACAAATCGGATGAAGGTAATTCTAGTTGGAGGTGAAAACACGTTTCAATATCTTTGCAACGACTGGTCATAACCTTGATTTGGATATAAACAAAGAAGTTATGCTCGTTTTAAGTTGAACTATAAGACCAGAACCGAAAGTTTGGTGCGCCCGCACCATATGAAGTGATTTTAGTTTTAAGGCAGAAGGGTGAGGTGCTCCCGCTCCTGCTTTTGGTGCGCCCGCATCCTTCGTTTCCGGAAATAAAAAAAATCAAGCCTCATTAAAAACAATAGTTTTTGTTTTAGTTGAAACTTATGCTTTATTCTAGAGTTTAGAGAGTATATTTTAGAGTTTATACTAGAGATAAACACTTTGTTTTATTGAGATTTGAGATTAATTGATCAAAGTTTGTGATTCCGACAACATTCAAGGTACTTTTCATTCAATTTAATTTGAAGTTTCAGTTTTTATTCATCCTTTTCGTGGTTGTTCTTGTTCTTCCTTGTTATTAGTTATTCATTCTTATAGTATTAACATATGTTATTTCTATAAGTTTGATTATCTCTTAATCATGTTTAGCCTTAGAATAGTCATAGATTTATGTTTAATTGCTTAGAATCCATGATTAGTGAGTAGTTTAATATCTAGGGTTAGGGTAAAAGTATGTATTAGGGTTTTGAATGTTTTGTTGATGTGATTGTGATGTTTTAAAGAAGTTTATGCATTGATCTTGGTGTTTTGAGACCTTAGGATAGATATTGATAACATTTATACTTGGGTATTTTGAATTCAAATATTCTTGAATCGAATTTTGAACTCTTTTATCATCTCCAAGAATCAACTTAATTTCTAGGCCAAGATATTGGGTAGAAATTAAGGGGATCTTTTATTAGGGGTTTCCGAATTTATCGAATCTCTTAATCAATTGACTAAAGACCATTCGTGAGAGGATTTAGTTGATTGATTAAGTTCTTATTCTTTAGGACCATTCGAGAGAGGACTCAAGTATTTTAGAGGAAAACTAAACCTTGCATAATCGTCTCCATTACTTCACAATCGCATTAACATTCATTGTCCATTCTTATTCATACTAGTAACCTAGTGTCTTCCTATCCGATTCATTAATTCAAGTTATTTGCTACTTCTTGTTATTAGCTAGCCATAGTTGTTACCAATTCTTTCCGAACCCCAAATACCCTTCAATTAAGTAGTCTAGACTTGATAGACTTTAATTAGTCCCTTTTTTCTTGTGGATCGACCCTTGACTTGCCTTTGCTACCTTCTTAGTAATTGCTTGTTAGGATTCATAAATATTGTTTGGAAAATAATTTTTGGTGTCTTAGCGACACACTAAGAACCTCTTATCAGTACAATTTGGCGAATTCACCATGGAAGATTAAAGCTTTCATTTATGTCCCAAATTAATTTGAACACTTCTTAAATTTTGGTAGATTGAAACTACAATCATGTTCTTAATTTAGAGGGGTATATTGAAGTCTCATTTACAACTAAGGGTAGTTTAAACAATCATGTTCTAAATCTTCAAAACATGTCGAGAAATTCTCTTGGTAACCTCCGGCTTTTAACATTTCTCGTTATAAGCTTTATTTGATTTTATTTCTCTTTAGTAGCCCACAGCTATTGTTTATGTTCATTCCTTAGGTCTAGTTAGTAATTACCATTAAATTTCTGTTAGTTGTGTAACCTAGACTATTTTATTGACCCTTAATTTTTCTGCACAAGCTCTAAGACGATCTTAAATGGCTGATTTTGAACTTCAAAATGATTTTTTGACAAGGATGCCACTTAGCACCCTATATGGCCACAATTTTCGACAAGCCAAACAAAATGCGAACTAATACAATCATTTTTCGGCATGAGTCTCGAGGCAAGCTCAAACAAGTGACGACTTTTTTGAAAAAAGGATGCCACAGAACACCATTTTTGGACACGAAATTCGACAACCCTGTCAAATGACTACTAATACGGTAATTTATTTGAAAAAAATTTCGAGCTGATCTCAAATAGGTGATTTTGACTTTCGAAACAAATTTTGAGAAAAATGGATGCCAACGAACGACCATCTTTTCTAAAAGAAAGTCGTTTTGAAGGTTAAAATCATCCGTTTAAGATCGTCGCGAAACTAATCTAAAAAATTAAAGGGTCATCAAACTAACCTAGATTACTCAATTAGTAAACGCTTAATGAAAATCACTTATTAAGCATACCGAATTAACATATAGAAAATTTTGGCCAAAAAGAGGAAAATATTAAAAAAAAAAAAAAAAAGCTACCAAAGAGAAAAATGAAAGTTGGGTCTAACAAAGAGAATTTCCAAAAATGTTTACAAATTGCGATTTGAGCCATAGCACATGCTTTCATAAAATCGTACGATTTTTTGATCTAAATCAAGTAGGTTTTACATGGAGAAGATTTGGCTCGACATGTTCTATTTAATATCGGTAGGAGGAGAACCCAACTCAGTATTCAAAAAATACAGAGGACGTCGAACCAAGTCAAGATGATATGGATTAACCTTGTGACAAAAATCTTACTCTTCCCAATTAAATAAAGTTCCATCTCTTTTTCATTTCAATTCAAGAGTTCTTATTTGTTTCCAAGGCCACTTAAAACTCCAAAAAATGCACAAATTTCTTTTTAAGGAATATATAGCATGCTAGTCAATCCAAAAAGGATAATGATAACATCACCATTAACCACGTTGCTCAAAAAGGTATTTTTGTTCCTAAAATTAGTGTTTTAGGTGCAAAATCAACAACAATACTTTCATAGTTTTAATCCCATACAAAAGGTCACCAACAATCGTTAAAATTTTATTTATGATAATAGTTTACATGGATTATCTACTTTTTCTTTCTATCAATTAATATTTCATTTGTCCCAAAATAGTATAAATACTTTACTTTTATGTTTGTCCTAAATTAGTTTGAACACTTCTAATATTTACATGGCCTCAGTATTAATATATTAGTAGTATTACAACCTTTTTGCCCCACTCTAGTAACTTTATCAATAAAAAACTACTTGAGTTTCTCTATGCTTTAATATAAAAAAATACCACACAAATTCCTATCACATCTACTTTTTGATAAAATAACATTTTATAATTACACTACAATATATCACTTTAAATTACATGTCCTCTGAAATAGAGGGAGTATTATACTTTCGTTGCATGTGGTTAAAATATTCTTTGTGAATAAATCAAAAATATATTAGGTAGGTGAATTTGAGATAGCTCGTGAATTTATGAGAAACTAGTGAGTGTCTCAAACGATGTCCCAAGTTGTTATTTTTCATAACTTTTTGTCAAGCGATGAAAAATTGGCGTAACTATATGACAAGTATTTGCATGATATTTTGAAAAATAAACACTTAAATATTTGGGGATAAAAGAAGTATTTTAACTTTGTACAAGGAATTGGAGTAAGGGTTTATATCCATAATAGTCTCTAGTTATTACTCCCCCCATTTCATTTTAATGGTTACACTTTGATATTTTACACTATTCACAAATTTCACTTTGACCATCATTTGTGATTTATACGCGGATGAAAATATACTCATGTGAGATCTTGTTAGATTCATCATAACATGTATTTTTATTAGTATATAGTTTTTATAATTTTTTCAAATACAAAACTAAAGATATATATCCTCAAAGTTTTGCATTGGCATGTGTGAAAAGTGGAAGTGTGTAAATTAAAATGAAACGTAGGGAGTATAATATAAAGGTTAGGTATCTTACTACTTGTGCGAACCTTCTAATGTGATATAATTATAAGATCTTATGATATTTTATTTTGTAATAGTAACAATAATGCTATGTTGGATTAATGGTCAAATTTCACTTTTCATTTTAAAAGTCATGTGTTAAATACCTTGTAATAACACTTATTTTTTTAATTGAGGATTTGACTTGAAGATAAAGTATTTGTATTAGAGTATTATAAGAAAGTGCCACATGGCATACAAAATTTTCTAGGAACAATTTTTAATATATTAGTATTGTTATGGCTGAGTTTTTGCTGGATGACATTGACACGAGGACTGTGACATGAAGACACGACGGAGAGATACGAGGGTAAAGTCAGTTGAAGTACAAATAACGGATTTTCTGAAAATGGAAGGAGTTCAGCAAGGCATTAAATTAGTCGTGAGATCCGTCGATGAGGAGTAAATTGTACAAAGGAGGAAAAGAGATTGCGACGTTTGAGTATAATTAGGAAGATCTCCTATAATCAAGGAACCGATTGTAATAGTCTTAGAATTTATTAGTGTATTAGTTGGAAAAAAGGCCAAGGGGAAATAAGGCATACAAAAGAAAGACAAGCATCATTAGATAGGACTACGGAACACTTTTTGTACTAAGAGAAAAGAACAACATAATCTGTAACGATTGTCACTAGCCTATAGCGACAGTCAATGATAGTAGATTATTGGTGGATCTACATAAACCCGCGGTTTTTACCCATCTTCATTGGGGTTTTCCGCGTCACCATCTTTGTGCGTTCATCCCCTTTGATCCCCATTGCATCCATTCATTGCATTGTCTTACACATAATCTGGTTGAATCGTCCCAAACTTTAATTCCGTCATAAGAGACAAATTTTAGCATAAACAATTTGGCTCCCACCATGGGGAATAAGCAGACCAACTACTGTTCAAAATCCATCGAATGGGAGAAACACCAAATCTCGATGAAATGCAGAGGCAATATGATCAAATGAGAGTAGAGATGCTCGAAATGAAGCAAGCTAATGAGCGGTTAGCTACCGACTTCACGACATCGCAAGAAAGGATTAAAAAATTGCAAGAAGAGTTAGCATCGTCCAAAGCTTTGAAGGTCCGACGTCGCACTAATCTGAACGACTTCCCCTATATGAGGGACTTCTCTGAGTCAGACGATGACGAGCCTGAAAATGACAAAGAGCCTGAGGGCGAAGAGCCCTTGAATAATGAAGAGAACGACCAGGGAGAAGGAGAAGCAAATCTTATGTCAAAGCGCATGATCCAGATCGAAAAGCAGAATAGGCGCTTAATGAAGCTCATGTCCCAGCTCCCCGGGGCTCCAACGACAAGCATTGTGGAGCATCTTTGATGGTTATGTAGAGTTACCATTCGTGGAAAGGATCGCGAGGGCCATGCTCCCCAAAAACTCAATCTGCCTACCTTCGCTGCTAATTATGATGGTTCGACTGATCCAGGCGAGCATGTCGCCCAGTACAAGCAGCGGAAGTGGCAAGCGTCAATTCCTTGGCATCTGGTAGAAGCTTGTATGTGCATGTCTTTTGGAGCCACGCTCACTGGTCCAACCCTCAAATGGCTCGGATCCCTGAAGCCAGAAAGCATCGGCAATTTTTCCACTCTTGGTCAATAAGCTCTATGAAAAGTTTGAAGGCAGTCGTAGCCTAGAAAAGCAGACGAGTGACCTATATGGCTTCGTCCAAGGGCCTGAAGAATCTGTTCGCGATTATTATAATCGCTTTGATAAAGAAATGATTAGCATTAAAGATCTTGATACTAAGACTGCCATTGAATGTTTCAGGAAAGGACTAATTCTGTGATCAAAACTCTACAATCGTCTAACGAAGTACCCATGTCAAACGTTCGAGGAAGTTAAATCACGAGCATTAGCGCAGATGAGGCTGGAAGAAGACGATAACATCTTCAATACCATATCAACGCGTCGTGCACCAGAAAATCCCAACGACCGGAAGGCTTTCGTCCCCAAAAAGAATAATTGGCGAAACCATCCCTACAGTCGCTCAAATAAGGTAAACAATGTTACTGACGTTGTCGATAGTTAACGATGCAAGGACGGAGGCACCAGTCTTCCCAAATATTGACTCTTATGGATTCTCCATCGATGTCGGAGGCGTCGTGAATGCCTTGCCCAAAATCGAAGCACCCGTCCGTTGGCCAAAGAAGAGTGACCGACCGGAGACGCAAAAAGATCAGACGAAGTGGTGTCAGTTCCATCATGATCATGGTCACAAGACGGAGGAGTGCATTTCGACGCGAGGTCGCGTTCATGCTCAATAAGGGACACCTCAAAGATATCCTGAGCGACAAAGGCAAAGCGTCCTTCGAAAGGAATCCTGCGCAGTCCATCCCGCCAACGCCGCCAACGCAAGTAAAGGTAATTAATGTTATTTATGGTGGATCTGATGTATGTGGACTAACGTACTCCGCAGCCAAAAGGCTAGCAAGAGAGGGCACCCCCTCGTCCGCTGCTTTTAAGTCTTGCAGGTCAGCAGAAGAACGTAAGCTGGAAGCGATGGCAATCACCTTCGATGACGACAACGTCTGCGACGTGGAGCACCACGATGGATTAGTCATATCCTTGACTATCAGTAATTGCTTGTTGAAGCGAGCATTGGTCGATGGGGGCAGCTCAGCTAATATCATATTCAAAAGCGCCCTCGAAGGTATGGGATTGTGTGATAAAGATATTACTAAAAAATCTACTGTCTTAGTTGGTTTCAGCGGAGAAGCTCAACACACTGTCGGGGAGATCACGTTGCCAACGTTAGCTAAAGGTGTCAACATGCCGACCAGTTTCAACGTCGTGGATTGCCCGTCAGCATACAACATCATCTTTGGCACCCCATGGATACATAAGATGAAGGCCGTCCCGTCGACTTATCATCAGATGCTGAAATTCCCAACCTAGTGGGGGGGTTCAAGAAATAAAGGGCGAGCAGAAATCCACAAGGGAATGCTACAGCTCGTCGCTCAAGCCGCCAAAGGCAGCCATCTAGCAATTAAAGGATGGATCAGCGCTCGACGCACCCAGTGAGCAGGACATGGATGAAGTGATGCTCGATCCATCCATCCCGATCGTGTCATTCGAATCGGAGCGACGCTGTCGCAAGAAATACGAGGTCAGTTAATCGATTTTTTAAAGGCTAATCAAGATTGTTTTGCTTGGTCCCATGAGGATATGACAGGAATCAGTCCCGACGTCATAACACATAAACTCAACGTGGATCCCGAGCATAAGCCAGTAAATAAAAAAAGACGCAAATTCGCGCCTTAAAGGAATCAAATCATCAATCACGAGGTTCAAAGGCTGATCGACACTGGGAAAATCCGCGAGGTAAAATACCCAAATTGGCTAGCCAATGTCGTGGTCGTGAGCAAGAAGAACGAAAAGTGGAGAGTCCGCATAGACTTCACAGACTTGAACAAAGTGTGTCCCAAGGATCCGTTCCCTCTCCCTCATATAGACGCGATGGTCGACACGACGGCAGGCCACGAGCTCCTGACGTTCATGGACGCATATTCTGGGTACAAACAAATACTGATGCACCCGAACGATCAGGAAAAGACCGCGTTCGTCACTGACAAAGGTATATATTGTTATAAGGTTATACCTTTTGGTTTGAAAAATGCGGGTGCCACTTATCAACGATTGGTCAACCAAATGTTCAAAGACCAATTGGGCGACACCATGGAGGTGTATATAGATGACATGCTCATCAAATCCAAACAAGCAAGCGATCACGTCCAACACTTGTCGGAAGCTTTCGACGTTCTGCGAAGGTATGGCATGAAATTAAATCCCACTAAATGTACATTTGGAGTCTCTGCAGGAAAATTCCTAGGGTATGTCGTGACACAGCGAGGGATCGAAGCTATCCCGAATCAAATAAAAGCCCTTATCAATATCCAATCTCCAAGGAACGTCAAAGAAGTGCAGAAGTTGACCGGTCGCGTGACCGCGTTGAATCATTTCATATCTTGGTCGTCCGAAAGATGTCATTTATTCTATGACGTTTTGAGGAAGAATAAAGGTTTCGATTGGTCACAACAGCATGAAGACGTGCTACAAGAACTCAAAAAATACCTAGCGTCACCGCCATTGTTGTCCAAGCTCAGCGACGGGGAGACACTGCAGCTTTATCTTGCTGTGAGCAGTGTGTTCGTCAGTGCTGTCCTGACGCGAGAAGCAGAGAGTCAGCAGCTCCCAATCTATTACGTCAGTAAGTGTCTGCTAGACGCAGAGACCAGGTATTCTTCATTGGAGAAACTCATCTTAGCCATAGTTGTTGCTGTTAAAAAACTTAGGCATTATTTTGAGACGTATACCATTATTGTTATGACTAACTATCCTGTCAAGGCCGTCTTGCGACTCCCCGAGTTAACAGGACGCATGAGTAAGTGGGAAATAACGCTCAGTGGATACGACATCCAGTTTCGTCCCAGAACAGCCATTAAGTCGCAAGCATGGGCAGATTTTGTGGCAGACTTTAGCCCAGAGCTAGAAAAGCTCACAAACGACGAAGTCGCCAAAATTAATCACATCGGTCACGAACCTTGGGTGTTATTTGTTGACGGATCTTCTAATTTCCGTGACGCAGGTCTAGGTATCGTGCTAGAGTTGCCACAAGGGGGCAAGGTAGTACGAGCCATTTGCTGTGAATTTAGAGCGACGAACAATGAAGCCGAGTACGAAGCACTTATCGCAGGAATGACGTTAGCAGAAGACTTGGGAGCAGAGGCGTTGAAAGTCTTCAGCAACTTATTGTTGATTGTTAGCCAAGTCAAAGGAGAATTCGCAGCAAAAGATTCCATAATGGCTATGTATTTAGAGATAGCTCAGCGTAAGAGTAAAAAATTTAATCCATTTGACATTTTGCAGATACCAAGAGATCAGAACATGCAGGCAGATGCATTAGCCAATCTTGGATCCTCCTTAAGGGACGTTTCATTCACTTCCGTCCTTATAGTCCATCTAGCGAACCCTACAGTCGCTAGAGGTGATAGAGAAATTGTTGCGACATCGGCTGAGCGACTTCAAGACGACCAAGATGTCGTTGGTAACATCAACAACATCGTAGCTGCAAGCGACCTTGACACTGAGGAGGTAAGTGTCAGTTGGACAAAACCGTTTTATGACTATCTTGCTAACGATGTGCTTCCGGCAGACAAGGCAAAGGCGCGCAGAATTCGGTTTAAAGCGTCATGGTACGTGCGCATTCAAGGAGTACTATTCAAGAAATCTGCCGCAGGGCCCTATCTGCGTTGTTTGGAAAAAGATCAGTGGGGGCAAGTCTTAATAGACATGCATGAAGGGACATGTGGAAATCACTTAGGAGGGCGTAGCTTGACCAATAGAGTGTTGTGCATGGGATACTATTGGCCCACAATGAAGAAAGATGCGATAAGGTATGTTGCTAAGTGCGATAGCTGTCAACGACACGCAGGTATGACGCATAAACATTGCGAGATTTTGCACCCTACTTTAACACCTTGGCCTTTCATGAAATGGGGCATGGACATAGTTGGCAAATTGCCTGCAGCCCCAGGCCAGAAGATCTTTATGTTCGCACTAACTGATTACTTTTCTAAGTGGATAGAAGCAGGTTCTTTCCAACAGGTATGTGACAAGGAAGTGATTTCTTTTATATATACTAACATTATTTGCAGGTTTTGTGTCCCGTCGGAAATAATATGCGACAATGGGTCGCAGTTTATTAGCAACAAGACAAGATGTTTCTGTGACGAATGGAACATAACGTTGTTAACGTCAATGCCAAGATATCCGCAAGCCAACGGACAGGCAGAGTCTAGTAATAAGACGATCATTGAAACTTTGTCTTTCATCTTATGGGCTTATCGCACGACACCGCGCACTGCGACAGGACAAACACCGTTCTGACTAGTATATGGGTGTGAAGCTGTCATGCCTTCTGAAGTGAACGTCCCGACTGCGAGATGTGGTCTAGCGACGGAGCAGCAAAACTGTGGCGAGCTCGTGAACGACTTGGACACCATTGAAGAATTGCGCGATGCAGCGTTGGTACGCATGGTGGCTCAACAACAAGTAGTCGCAAGGAGTTTCAACAAAAACGTCCAAGCCAAATCTTTTGTTGAAGGTGATTGGGTCCTAAGAAAAGTATTTCAAAACACACAAGAAGCTAACGCTGGTAAGCTAGGGCCTAAGTGGGAAGGACCATATCAAATTAGTAAGGTAGTAGCCAATGGAGCTTACCAACTGGTCCGACGCGACGGAAGCTCCATACCACGCAGTTGGAACGCTACACATCTCAAACGATACTTCATTTACTTAAGTGATTTACTTTGCTTTCCCGTCATTGTGTAAGAAATAAATGATATTATTATCAAGTCTGCGTCGCTAACTGCTAGGGACCTTAGTGTTCTCTCACTGTGTGTTATTGACTTCCAGGCAAGTCATCCACACCTGTTCCAGTAACGCTGCGGCAGTCTTTACGACATAACGAGTAAACTTGCATCTTATTATGCAATAAAACAAGAAGTAATGGTCTTCACTATCCAAAGTCCTTCGATCTTTACCTACCCCAGCTAAACGTTACGACAGGGGTGTTGTAGCCTAAAAATCGACGGCTATTATGATGACACATGGCACTATCCCAGCCCTACATGTGGCATTCACTTAGGCAAAGAAAAGTACAGAGGGCTGCAGGTTCTTTGGGCTAAAGTACACTTTTCTGAGGAAAAGGTGTACTGGAAAGCTCCCTTGTGGCCCTAAAATTGTACTCAGGCCAAATACACACTACTACAAAAATGCATAAAGAGACCCCCTAAAAAACACTTTAGAGACCACTTTAGAGGTGGTCTCTAGCTCAGGGGTCTCTCAGGGTAAAAGACCACTTATTAGGGGTGGTTTGTTATATTGAAAGAAGAAACCATTTTTTTCAAATAAGTGGTTTTTTTATGTATTGTAGTAGAAAAAAATAAGAAGGATAAGGAACCACATAAAAAACAAATGTGGTCTCTTTCATCGTACTAAAAAACCACTTATTATTTATAGGTGGTCTCTTTATCTTTCTCAAAAAAATCACTTAGATAGAAAGGTGGTCTCTTTCGTCTTCCTAAGTACTATATTTAATTTGATATAAGAGGCCATACATTAGAATTTGCCTCATTTTTTTAACGACAAAATTCTAGCTTGTGGCTTTATATAATTTAGGAAAAATTGTCAAGAATATGTCAACCTTTGCGTTGATCGCTTTTAACAAGTCAACCTTCATTTATTCCAGTAGCAAGTAAAGCTTGTACACGAATTAGCTTTTAACAAGTTTTTTTTACTTATGACCTGAACAACCCCTACAATTTTGTTCAGTTTTAACAGGTGTGTATTCTAGAACTCATTAAATTGTTCTCTAGAACATATTTGCACTGCTCGCTTGTATTTTATAAAAGTTCCGTGAGAAACTTAAAACTGAACAAAATTGTAGGGGTTGTTTAGGTCATAAGTAAAAAAACTCGTTAAAAGCTAATTCATGTACAAGCTTTACTTGCTACTGGAATAAATGAAGGTTGACTTGTCAAAAGAGGTCAACACAAAGGTTGACTTATTCTTGACAGTTTTATTTGATATATATTTCCTACAAAATCGCGAGCCACTTGCATTGGCAAAATTCGAATTTTTATATAACTTGACAAAAATTTCATTGATGCAATACCATAATTCATTACAAAATAATATCGATATATGAAGATTCAAAAAATCAACTTCTCAAAAGATACCTAAAGTAGCCATATTTATTTCAACTCATATGCAGAGTAAATTAATCAACCCATTGTTCTAACTAATTACCTATCTATTAATTTCATATTCTGAATTTGCGCCAAACCTAAACCTAAACCTCATCTTCAAAAGTAACCAAATTCAATTCTTTATGCCAAAATATCCCATCTCCCCTTCATTAAAGCCTAATTAGTGATTAGGGTTCATAAAAAGAGAACTTTAATTTAATGAAAGTTCATGTTATCTAAAGATGAAAGCTTTAGCAAAATAATACAATCATTTAAAAACCCTTAATCATATTATATGCAGTATTTACTATATATATTTTCACATACATAAATCAAGAATTAAACATCAAATAAAATGGACAAACATTAAAATTTCAATCTAAACGAAAAAGAACCTGGAAATGATCACGATACCGGCGATAATGCGGTGGTGGTGGGCTGGTAATGGAACAGAGTATACCGACGGGATAAATGGCGCAAAGACGAGAATACCGGCGAGGAATATTGGCCGGTGAATTTCGAGTACTGGCAACGCTAGTTGGCAAAGGAATTTGGGGTGGGTTGCAAAATTCGTAGGTTCTGTGCTATCGCAGCTCTAGGGAGAAAGAACGAGATGTGAATTGTTTTTTTGGAAGGAATAGATGAAGTATTCTTTTAATTAGGGTTTTTTTAGAAGGAATAAGTTTATTCCTTATTTCCTTGTTTAAAAAATTCGTTTTTTTTCCTTTTCAATTTACAATTCATCACCATACCCGCTAATATATATTTAGAAATTCATAATTTTCTCTAAAAGGATATAAAATTAAAAATAACCACTTAACAAAAATAAGTGGTTTTCTTTAATATTTTTGTATTTTAAGATGTGCAAAAAGACCACAATGTCTAAAAAGGAGGTCTTTTTATCATAATATAAGAACCTCTTGTTTAAGAAATTAGGTGTTTTTTGCTAAATAATCACTTATATCATCAAAGTGGTCTCTTATGGGTGGTCACTTTACCCATATTTGTAGTAGTGACAAGTAAAACCTGATTCAACTAAAGGGTAAATTGTCTTGACCAATCAGCACTTGCCACGTGTCATCATATTATTGCTTAGCCAACCAGATGCTCCCAAATTAGGGTGACATCAAGGCACATCAGTCATTCCAAACAGTATAAATAGTCCTTGAGTTCAAGGAAAAGTTACGTTTTTCAGAGCACAATACTGTTTTTCTGCCATAAATTCTCTCTCTTTCTCTCTACTTTCTCTCTCTAAAAGTTCCTTCATATCCGTGATATCTGACTTAAGCATCGGAGGGAAAATACCACCCAAACCTCCAGGGTGGGTCCCTTTTTGCAGGTTGCTGATCGGAGTTCAGAATCGGGATTCGAGCCCAATCATTGTTGCACAAGTCTCCAAATTAAGAACTTGAAGTTGGGAGTTGTTGTATTACATTGCTAGTTTCATACTACGTAACATTTGGCGCCGTCTGTGGGGAGACGCAACAATGACAGATTGTCACTCATCAAACGTGGCGAGGAACAGAAGTTTCAGGGTTCAAGTAGAGGATACTGTTGATGACGAGAGGCCACCCCAAGGACGGGACATGGATCATGCTGCCGTTCATATTAAGGGAAGGACAGTGACCCCTGTCATCTAGGAAAATCTTGATCGTCCATGACAGCTGGTCACTTAGAGAATGTCTTAAATGACTTCCAGAACAGGAATGGCCGCTGTCATGGAAGAGCAGATTAAGAACAATATGTTGTTCTTTCAGATAAGTCCAGGAGGAGAGGCAGCAGACCGCTAAAGAGGAGGTCTCAAGAGGGTCGTCCAGGACTAGCCGGCCATCGGCCAGAGTGTCCAGGCCGCCTTCCAAGGAAAGCAGCCAGCTGTTAGTGACTCAAGGGGAAGATGGACTGGAAGCTGGTAGTCCGTCCAGGAGACAATATTCCCCCTACCGGCCACAAAATGGAGACGGATGCTAGGGAGTATCTGGAAGCCAAGAGAGCTGCAGCCCAGCAGCGTTCAGCCTCTGGTTCCACTCCTTATATGAAGGACCCGTCATTGAGGCTTCCGTCCAGAACAGCAGGACGAAGTCATGGACCTTCGGCTTTTCAGCCAAGGCAAGAAAAACAGTTTTGCAGCCAATGGTGTATAGGCGTCAGGCCTTAGCTAACACCTCTTCTAATCCGGTACTAAAGGAGTACCGCGGAGCACATACCCATTGAGGGTCAGGTTGGGGCACTCCAGATCAATTGGCCAACTCCTTTCTCGGTCAGAATTATGGAGTCCCCTCCTTTCCCAAAGGTTAAGCTCCCGACGATCGAGCCTTTCGATGGAACAATAGATCCAGACGATCATCTATCAGCCTATAAGCATCAGATGTATGTCCAAGGGGTGGACGATGCTACTTGGTGTAAAAATTTCCCAGCTACGTTGAAGGGAGTAGCTCAGAAATGGTTTAACAATTTGCCGCCTAACTCAGTGAACAATTTCACTGAGCTCAGTATCCTGTTCACCAGTCACTTTGTGGCTAACCGTCAAGAACAAAAAACAAGTATGCAATTGGGTAAGGTGGTTCAAGGTCCTAAAGAGGCCTTGAGAGGTTATGTGAAGAGATTCAATCTAGAAGCGTTGCAGATCCAGGATCTGAATGCTGGAGTGGCGTTTGACGCCTTTATCAGAGGTCTAAGACCTGGAAGCTTTAAGTTTGATTTGGTAAAGAAGAAAATCACCACATTGACAGAAGCTTTGAAGGAAGCTGAAGCATTCATTCATGCATGGAGGTTTGTGCTGAGGCAAAACAGCCGGAGGTAAAGAAAGTTGAAGAGGCTATTCAGCCAAAAAAGAATCCGCCCAAGAAAGCTGAAACTTGGGCAATGACTTTGTTGACCACCTCGTCCAAGAGGAGTAGGCGGTCTGAGCCGGCAGCCTCAGTTGAACCTATAGAGTTCAACAAAGATCAGTATTCCATTCTTATGCAAATTAAAGATCAGCATGAGCTGAAGGTGCCGGCTGAAATGAAGACGCCCTACCGTAACAAAGATAAGAGCAAGTATTGTCATTTCCACAAGGATTGTGGTCATGAAACCAATGAGTGCAAGCATTTGAAGAGAGCATTAGAAGATCTGGCCCGAAAGGGAAAAATGAACAATTATCTCCCTTCGTCAGGAAGGAAATTCCAGATAAGAGATAATCGTCAAGGAAGAAAGATGGATGGTGCAGCACAGATGATGATGTTGTAATGGTCATTTCAGGAGGATTCGCGGCCGGTCCAACAAATCGCGGCCACAAGAACTATTTAAGGGAGCTAAGTCAGGTTATGCTACCAACCAGGCTGAGTCGATCCTTTTCCCAAAATAGTGGTCAGTGAGTTGGACCGAGGAAAGATAAGGACGCCGCATGAGACCCACTATTATTGGAAATGAAGATTGCCAACCTCAGGGTTAGACGAATTCTGATTGATACCGGAAGCTCTACTGATATAATCAGTGCTGATTGTTTATCTGGTTGAAGTTTGATAAAAATGATCTGGTGCCTGTAAATCATCCTATAATTGGCTTCGGCGGAGGAATCATCCATCCTATGGGAACCGTCACCCTACCCGTCAGGGTTGGGGAAAAAGATGCTGATCGGACGCTTTTTGTGAAATTCTTGATAGTACGGGACTTGACTGCTTATAATGTCATTCTCGGACGACCTACCTTAAATCACATCAAGGCTGTTATTGTGACTCATCTAATGCTGATGAAGTTCGAGTGTGATGGGGGGAAGATTGGATATCTTTATGGAGATCAGCAAGCTGCTAGAGAATGCTCTTCCTCAAACCATCATCATGGAAAGAAAAGGCAGACCGTCTGAAGGGCAGGGAGGATGATTCGGCTGAGAAGGTGAAGGGTCAGAATTTGAGTTAAAGCAAGAAGTAGAAAAGGTGCAAGTGCTACCTCTTCCTGAGAGCAAGCCGTCAATGCTCTTGCCCAGCAAGAAAAGAAAGTGTTTGGCTATTAAAGAGGAAAAGAATTCATCTGAGGAGGTTATGGCTATAATGAGCCTGGGACTAGAACGTCCAGAGCCGGTAGAAAGTCTGGTAGAAATCTGTTTACGACCAGTTCGTCGAGAAAGGACATTGAAGATTAGGTCCGTCCTGAATTCAGAAATCAGGGACGCCTTGGTCACGCTGCTAAGAGAATTTGAAGATGATTTCGCCTATACCGTAGAGGAAATGCCTGGGATAGATCCTGAGGTGGCGGTACATAAGCTGAACATTGAGCCGGGGCAGAAGCCGTCGCCGGCAAAAGAAGAGGCATCTTGGGCCGCCAGGAATCAGCCGTTGACCAAGAGGTTCAGAAGCTGCTCAAGTCTAAGTTTATCCGTGAAACCTATTATCCAGATTGGGTGGCCAATGTGGTAATGGCTCCCAAGCCTAATGGCACGTGGAGGATGTGTGTTGATTACACGGATTTAAACAAGGCTTGTCCTAAAGACAGCTTTCCATTGCCCAAAATTGACCGGCTGGTTGATTCTACAGCAGGGCATGCACTGCTTAGTTTCATGGACACCTACTCAAGCTTCCACCAGATCCCCTGTGGCCAGACGACCGGATAAAGCCTCCTTCATCACAGAGAAAGGGTTGTATGGCTGGCTCCGGATGCCCTTCGGCCTGAGAAATGCATCGGCCACCTTTCAATGGCTTATCAACACTGTGTTCCAGCCACAGCTTGGGAGAAATATGGAGGCTTATATCGACGATATGATCGTCAAGAGTCAAGAAGAAAAGGATCATCTGGACGATTTAAGAGAAACTTTCCTCACCTTGAGGAAATACAAGTTAAAGTTCAATCCGCAGAAATGCGTATTCGGCGTAGTAGCTGGGAGATTTCTGGGGTTTTTGGTCGATCAGTGAGGGATTGAGGCCAACCCTGATAAGATTCAAGCAATCATAGATATGACTTCGCCGTCTAAAGTCAAAGAAGTTTAGCGTCTGACGGGATGTCTGGCTGCTCTTGGACGGTTTTTTTCAAAATTAGGAGATAAATGTCATCACTTCTTTGCAACCATAAAAAAGAATGCAAAGTTTGAATGGACGGAGGAAGTAGAAAAAGCACTTCAGCAAGTTAAAGAGCATCTTCGGCAGTTGCCTAGGCTAATGAGTCCGGCTGAAGGAGAAAAATTGTATGTTTACCTGGCCGTGTCCCCATTCACGGTAAGTGTTGTTCTCCTCGCTGAGAGAGATTCAGTACAAATACCCGTCTACTTTGTTAGCCATGTGCTAAAGGACGCAGAGGGCAGGTATTCATCCATCGAGAAGTTCGGCTTGGCGCTTTTAATGGCCAGCCGTTGAGCTCAATATGTTTGACTTGACGTTCGAGCCCCGAAAAGCAATCAAGGGGCAAGCTCTAGCGGACTTTATTGTAGAGCTTACCCGGCCTATGGTAGACAGCGTCCAAGACCCAGCAGAGGGGAAGAAGCATTGGACCCTAATGGTGGACGGAGCATCCACTGCTAATGGATGTGGTGCCGGGATCATTTTCCAATCACCAGAAGGGGACAAGTTTGAGTATGCAATGATGTTTCAATTCCAGGCCTCAAACAACGAGGCAGAGTATGAAGCTCTCTTAGCCGGCATTAAAATGTGCAAAGCGGCGGGGGCCCTGGAAATTGAAGCTAAAACTGATTCTCTGTTGGTAGTCAGCCAAGTGAACGGGGACTTCGAATGCAAGGAGGCGTCCATGGGTAAGTATATGAACTTGATTAAAGAGGAGATCAAGTCTTTCAAGCGATTCGTCCTAGATCAAGTGCCTAGATCTAAAAACCATTAGGCTGATGCCCTATATAAGCTGGCTAGTTCGGCCGAAGGGGATGTCCCTAGAACAGTCTTCTAGGAGGTCAAGGCGGCCAAGAGCATTGATACCGAGGAAGTTATGTTTCTTAGCCGAGAAGATAAATGGATGAGCCCAATTATTGAGTACAAGAAGACAGGACGGTTGCCACTTGATTCTCTAGAAGCTAAGTATGAGAAAGCTAGGGACAAGTGGTTCGAGTTATGCAATGAAACTCTATACAAAAAATCCTTCAACCGGCCCCTTCTTAAGTGCATCAGCAGGAAGGAGGGATTGGACGTTTTGAAAGAACTGCATGAAGGAGCCTGTGCTTCCCACATTGGGGGGAGGGCGTTAGGAGAAAAAGCTCTAAGGACTGGCTATTTCTGGCCGACTTTGAAGGAAGACGCCTTGCTTTACGCTAAGAAATGTGATAGTTGTCAAAAGCATGGCAATATCTATCAGAAGCTGCCAATTACTTAACTCCAATCCTCTTTCCTCTTCCATTTGCTAAATGGGGAATGAACATTCTTGGCCCTTTTCCTATTGCGGCCGGCCAGAAGAAGTTTGTGGTAGTGGCCATCGACTACTTTACAAAATGGGTGGAGG
The DNA here is from genome assembly GCF_026745355.1 of Beta vulgaris subsp. vulgaris. Lineage (NCBI taxonomy): Eukaryota > Viridiplantae > Streptophyta > Magnoliopsida > Caryophyllales > Amaranthaceae > Beta > Beta vulgaris. The sequence continues at coordinate 37,675,038 of NC_079207.1, read as the reverse complement.
CTGAAGCACTGAGAGGCATAACCACCAATGACGTCAAAGGGTTCATCTGGAAGAACCTCATCACAAGGTTTGGTATGCCTCAGTGTATTGTCTTTGACAATGGATCGCAATTTGAAACACCCAAGCTTCGTCAATGGTTGGCCGATCAAGGGATCAAGGCTCACTTTGCTGCAGTGGCTCATCCGCAAGCCAATGGGCAGGTCGAAGATTTTAACAAGATCTTGTCGGCCAGGATCAAAAAGAAGTTAGATAATGCAAAGGGACTATGGGTAGAAGAATTGCAGTTGGTCTTATGGTCAATAAGGACAACAACCAAGAATTCCACTGGAGAAACTCCATTCATGCTGGTATATGGCTCTGAGGCCGTCCTTCATATAGAGATTGAAGAACCAACCCTGAGGGTGCTGATGTACTCAGAAGATGCTAACTGGGCGGCTCTCCGGACGGCCCTGGACTTAGTCCTTGAAGTCAGGGGCAATGCACTGCTGAGAATGCAACTCTACAAGTTAAGGATGGCAAGGGAGTTTAACAAAAGAGTTGCAAGGCGTCCATTGAAGCTTGGAGACCTCGTCTTGAGGAAGATGGAAGCAGTCGGCCGAGCTAAGGAGCTAGGACAGCTCACCCCTAATTGGGAAGGACCCTACAAAATATCGAAGTAGTTCATAATGGCACCTTTCGTCTGGAACGCATGGACAGGCGTTCTATTCCTAGGACGTGGAATTCTGATATTTTGAAAAAATACTTTGTTTAGGGTATCTTGAGAAATTGTAATATACTCTTAATGCATTACAATGAAAAAAGTAGAAATGTATACATGTACCTTGACTATCCGTCAAGCAAAATTCATATAATACAGCTCTACTTCCCTATGACTCTCTGTTTGATTTATTTGCTTAAGTTATATACTATCTTCCAAAGCTAACTAATACAACAGAGCAGTAAGTAAACACACCTTCTATTAGGAGATCGGCCAACATGTTATCATCCTAATATAGATAAGTACATAAAATTGGTCGTTCGTTTACTTAAAGAGTTAAACATATCCTAAACAAGGTCGGCTGGAATTAGGACGCCTTAGTAAAGGTATCCTACTTTCCGTCTAAAAGCCCAAAATTTAGAAATAACAACCTTAGTAAAGGAACAAGTTATTTCATAATTCAACAAAGATGGACGGGTTGCAATCACCTTCATAAAAACGTCCAAGTTATTACACAAATTATGGCTTTTCTCATTCTTGAAACAAAGGAAGGTTATCAAAATCTCCTCGTCCAAGAAGGGGGGCATATAGGGGCATAATTTATTAAAAAATAACCAAGTCTTTGTCCAATGACGAATGATTGTCAAAGTTCAGGTCGAACAAGTTATTAACTTAGCAGATTATAATATCAAAAGTTTTTGCTTAGGCACCTGACGAACGTCCTGACCTACTCGTCCAAAAAAGAGCTATTGGTTCAGACGAAGTAGATTATGACGAATTGCTTTCATACTTGAGTATTAATGTTTAGGCAACTGATAAATGTCTTGATAAACTCGGCCAAAAGAACTATTCGATCAGACGAAGTCTTTTAAGACGAATTGCTTTTATACCTAGGCATAAATGTTCAATCGTAAAACAAGGCGTCCATTGCAAGAAAGTGTAAAGCATTGGAAATGAAAAAAGATAACTTTTGATAGATAGAAGGAAGGATTACAAGCTAATCTAAAAACTAGATTACAAGCTAATATAAAGCAAAAGTATAAAAAATTACAAGTGGCCCGCGGCCAAAATGGAAAATGGGGAATTTAGGCGTCCGGAGGAGTGTTGTTCCCTTCGTCCTGGGCCTCGGCATCGTCTTCGTCCTTTGAAGACTCCTGGAAGACGGGGGGTTCCTCCCCTTTAATATTAGCTCTGTGCAGGCTCTCTTGAAATTCTAGCTGGCGAACATACCTCGGAATGTCCTCCTCCTCAGCCAGCATTCCAAAGGCCTGCACAGCCCAGTCCTTCAAAGTACCAATAATCGTATTCATGGCCTCCTTGGCCGCCTCCACTGTGGCTGTTATTTCCCTAGGAACACTACAAGAGGGGGGGTGAATTGTAGGTGTAGAAATAAACGTAACTTTTTGCGGAAATTAAAACTTAAACGAATAAACAAGCTAAAGGAACACAAGGGATTTTTACGAGGAAAAACTTCTTGGGCCCAACAAGAAGAAACAACCTCGACCACTAGGGATTTTAAACTCAACACTTTCACTAATTAGGCCAAACAACTTGTTACAACCTAATTCTAACTCGAGCCACACCTTGAGTTCCTAAACTCAAGTTCCTGAACCACTGTTCCCTTAACAGCAGTTCCTCTCAACTTCACTCGAAGTTTTCTCACACATACAAGCTTCACTCAAAGCCTTTCTCTTACAGAACTTCACTCAAAGTTCCCTTACCCCAAAAACCAAAATACAATTGATCGAAATAAGCTTAGTGGAATTAGAGTAAGAAGGCAAAGAACAAATGGCTATTATGAGAGAATGAAGGCACTGACACTTAATAAGTTAAACTCACTTAATTACTTAGTCAGACACAATTTGGAACTTATCTAGACTTCTATATTTAGTGTAATCATGAAGAACGTGGGATTAATTGAGTACATGTTTAATCCATTACCCATGATGTTCCTTCCCCTAAGGAACACGTTTACATCATGTCCCATGATCCCATGAACTAAAATGAACGTGGATAAATAGCCATTACTCCTAATAATAGGAGTTCCTTGAGCTTATCCGAAAATCAGTTTTTATAAAACTTTTTATCTTTAAACTGAATTTTAATCTTTAAGAAAATAATATCTTTAAAAAAATCTTTCTAAAACCGGATATTTATTTTCTTATTTTCCGAAAAAAAAATCTTTTCTCAAAACAGATTTTTTTTTAAAACTGATTTTATCATTTGAAATTAGAATAAACTAATTTCCTATAATTAGGCATGACTTACTCCATTACTTTTAACCGTTATACTTGACACGCCTAAGTCTAGTTCCTTTATTAATTAGTTCCTTTAACATATTTTTAGTGCCACTTAGTTTGTTCCTTACAAAGGAACAAACTTCATTCTCAAATACTGCCACAGTTCCTTACCATTCTTTCTTTGTTCCTTTACATTGGAACTAGAAAATAAAACGCCTAGCTTCTATTTTTCTTGATCCAATGCTTGGTCCAGTATCAACATAGAAACTTCTTTACTTAGCCTTTGAGATCTTTTCTTGATTTCTTCATTGACTTCGTATTCTCCCAGTTCCTTGCATTGATACCTAAAACACCATACACTTAAATAATTCATTAGTTCACTACTTAGTTTGTTCCTTTGTTTCTTTGTCATTATCAAAACTAGGGTTCAACAATTTCCCCCTTTTTGATGATGACAACAAAGGTACAAACTAAGGAAAATAACAAATAATATAAGTGAATGAAATGAAAAAAACATAAAGAAGAAAATGAAAAATAAAACACAATTATGTGAGTAACTGAATTTTGATTTTTCATTTACCTTAACCTATTTTTGATTTTTCATTTACCTTATCCAATTTTTTAATTTTTATTTTTTTCATTTTTTAAGTTTGTTCCTTAAATCCTTTTCCCCCTTTGTCATCCTCAAAAAGAATAGACTCTGCATGAATTGATGAATTGATTTAACACCTTAAGACCAATATGCAAGCACCATTAGTGGTTAAGTTAGAAAATCAAAGAGTAAACTTGCTCAAACATCAATCACATAATACTAGCCATTCCAAGGAAGAAATTATGCAAACATTTAGAAACATAGACAAATAGCAAAAGTCATTGATTATATAGCACTTGTTCCATAACAAAACAAAGAAAGAAAAGAAAAAGGAAAACAAAAGTTGTGTTCCTTAAAAAGGAAACAGAACAACAAAAAAAAAACTAAGAAAGGGAAGGGGAATGGTGTTCCTCTACAACTTCTTCTTCAACCACATCCTCCAATTTCTTCATCACCGCCCCATGTTGAGTCAACCTGTTCCTTCAGCTCCTCCAAGTACGAGCCATAGTGTCCATCTTCTTTTGTGCGCAACCACGTATCACTCAATTCTTCATAAGACTCATCATAGTATCAGTTTTGGCATCCAAAGTCCAATGAAGATGATTGTAAAATTTTATCATATGTTGTGCAGGAAGGCAGACTTCATTAACCCAGTTAGATCATCCGGATTTCCTGTTCCTTACCCTTGGAACTAGAGGCAGAGGGGATTTGTGAAGGAACTGGAGGGATTGATGGAAGTGTCATCTGTCCCGGAATGGAAACAGAAGGTGAAGGGTGATAAATGGGAGGAAGAAATGGTGGTGTGGGTGGAAGAGTTGTGGAGGTGGAAGCAAAAGGATTTGGTCCTTTTATTTCATCCTTCAACTGCTCAAAACTGGAAGGAACAGAGAAGGACGAAGGTGAAATGGAGGATTTTGTGAAAGGAACAGAGAGTTTGGGAATGGAGGTGGAGTAGGTTCCTTGAGAGTGAGGGTCCTGTTCCTCATTATCCGAAAGGACTAAAGGAGAGTCCTGTTGGAAGGAACAGGAACAGGAGCAATTTTTAGCGAGTGCTTTTCTCACTCTAGGAACAGAGGGTTTAGGCTTGTGGCAATGTGTTTGCGCCTCTTAGGTTTTGGTTCCTCCGGTTAGGAACAGGTCTATCCAAGTAACATCATTATCTTCTTATAATCAGTTAGGCAGTTTTCTTTTTCCTGAGGAACTGGAAGCCTATTCTCCTTGAATGAGAACCCTTCTTGGACAGACAACCAAGTCCATTTAGGTCTTCTCATTAAGATGTTCCCTTGTTTGACTCCTATGTGGTCCAACCAGTAAGTCTTACTTCAAAGTGATGAAGTAAGAAGTTATCAAGGCACCGTACCAATACACAATTGTTCTCAATACAGTGAGAAATGTTGAATGAAGAGGGAAGGGAATTGATTTGTATGGTGGTCCAAGCAAAACATGTAACACATATCCAAGAGACCCACTTCATTCCTCTTTTCAGTTCGAGGAATGAGTGCTCTCCAAACCAAGTTAAAAGTACTTTGTGAAGGGGAGAGAGTAGGTTATGGTTAAGTTTGTTTTGGCCAGCTGTTCCTCCAAAATATTCTAAGATTTTGTCTTGAGGAAAATTCGGAAAGAAAACAGTTCCTTTCCTTTTAAAATACAAATCAGTTCCTTTGCAAGGAACTTCCCATACTTTGCTTAAATTGGCTTGATTAAACCTTATTTTCTTTCCTCTAACCTCAGTTGTGCAAGTTCCATTAGTATTAACAAAATTTGCACAAATCTCCATAGCTAGAGGAACAAGAGCTTATTAAAGGCGAATTCAAACAAGAATTCCATGCCTTGTTCCTTTAGAATGGAGTTAATTCTGAAAATTCAATTTTATTTGCCCATTCTAAATCGACGAAAAACCCAAACATACCTAGATTCACTTCGTTCGACCCTTTTCTTGGAAGCGAAGAAACAGTTCCTTTGGAAGGAAAAGGTGATTTCTTCTTCTTCCCCCTGAGATTGTTCCGGGGTTTCTTCTTCATCATCTTCCCCAATAATTTCTTCTACGCATGCTCCTTCTGGAGATTCTAATTGTGTTCCTCTATGGGGTTTTCTTGAATTATGTCGGTTTCAAGGGTTTTGTTGGAGATGAAGAAATTTCCATTTTTGAAGTGTGGTGTTTTTGATGGTGGGAAAGGTGTTTCTTGAAGTTTTTGCCATGATTTGAAGGTTTGAGGTTTTTATGGAGTATCAAGGGTGTGATGAGGTTTCGGTATTGGTGAAGATGAAGAGGTTAGAGGAACACGGTTTCTATAATGATGAATTGAAGGAGGGTTTTGCATGTAATATTTATGACACGCGGGAAAAAATAAAGCAAATAAAAATAAAAAGAAAAAGAAAAAGGATAAATAAGAAAAACAAGATTTAATTAAACTGGTTCCCCTTATTTTTGGGATTTTTCGGATTTTTCGGATTTTTATGAATTTTAATTTTTGAAAGAAAATAAATGCTAAGGAACTTGTGCTATAGGAACAACTAATGCTACATATCAATTTCCTTCATATCATGCATGTTTCTTGACCTTAGGAACAGTAAGGGGAGTATTATGTGACATTTGTGAGTTGTTTAATTTCTTTGATTTCATGTTTATGTTTTGCAACATTCCAATTTGCAATGGTCTTAGGCAATTAAACACAATTATTTTTAGCACACAAAGTCACTCAAATTGATTCAAACATGGGGGAATGACATAGGAACAATCACTTAATTTTATTAACCTAACTCAAGCCTTAATTTTTCATATCTATCCTTTGCAAAGGCTTAGTTAGATATCAGCAATCTGATAATCAGTTTGACAAAACTCAAGTTTATCAAACCTTTTTCAACATTTTCTCTTAAAAAGTGATGTCTATATGTATATGCTTTACTCTAGAATGATGCACTGGATCTTTAGATATACTATAGCACTTGTATTGTCACAATAAATAGGAACACATTCAAAGTTTATTCCATAGTCACTAAGTTGTTGTTTTATCCAAAGCATTTGAGAGCAACATGCAAGCGCAGCTCTATATTCTGCTTCAGCAGTGGATAAAGCAACTGTGTTTTGTTTCTTGGTACTCCAAGAAACTAAACTATGACCAAGGAATTGTGCCATACCTGAGGTGCTTTTCCTATTTACAAGATCTCCAGCATAATCTGCATCTGCATATCCTTTTAGTTCGAATGTATCACTTCTTGGATAGTAGAGTCCAAGATCATCTGTTCCTTTAAATATCTAAGAATTCTCTTCACAGCAGTAGGTGAGACTCCTTTGGATTTGCTTGAAATCTAGCACACAAACCAACACTGAAAGCTATGTCTGGACGACTAGCAGTTAGATACAAAAGTGAACCAATCATTCCTCTATATTTTGTTTGATCAACACTTGTTCCTATGGAGTCTTCATCTAATCTAGTTGAAGTTCCCATAGGAGTGTGATTTATCTTTGAATTTTCGAGGCCATATTTCTTTAATAGTTCCTTTATGTATTTTTTGTGTAACAATTATCCTTTTCAGTTTGTTTGATTTGTAGTCCAAGAAAGAAATTTAACTCACCCATCATACTCATTTCAATAATTATGCTCATGAGACTTGAGAATTCTTTGCACAATGTTTCATTAGTAGCTCCGAATATGATGTCATCAACATATATTTGAACAAGCAAAATATCAGTTCCTTTAGATTTTAGGAACAAGGTTTTATCAACCTTTCCTCTTTTAAATTTTTTCTAAAAGGAACTTGATAATCTCTCATACCATGATCTAGGTGCTTGTTTTAACCCATAAAGAGCTTTATCAAGCTTGTAGACATGATTTGGTAGATTATTATTTTCGAAACCAGGGGGTTGTTCAACATATACATCTTCGTTTAGATAGCCATTTAAAAATGCACACTTAACATCCATTTGATATAATTTGAATCCCATGTAAGCAGCAAATGCAATTAAATTCTAATGGCTTCTAATCTAGCTACAGGAGCAAAGGTTTCTTCATAATCAATTCCTTCTTGTTGTTTATAACCTTTTACTACAAGTCTAGCTTTGTTTCTTACAATGGTTCCATATTCATCTAGTTTGTTTCTAAACACCCATTTTAAGCCAATTACTTTTTGTTGTTTAGATGAAGGAACTAGATGCCATACCTTGTTTCTTTCAAACTCATTTAATTCAGCTTGCATTGCAGTAATCCAATCAGAGTCAGTTAAGGCTTCTTCATGATTTCTTGGTTCCATCATTGATAGGAACGCATGAAATGCACAAAAGTTCCTTAACTGAGATCTAGTTTGCGTACCTTTGGATATGTCGCTGATTATGAGTTCCACAGGATGTGATTTTGTAATCTCCAAGGTTTTGGTTGAAACTCTCTTATAGGAACATGTTGTTCCTCATGAGTTCCTTGAGTGATGAGGAACTCTGCTCAGTTGTTCCTCTGTTAGCCTCGGTGGACTCAGTTCCTTCATTTGAGGAACAGGACATCTTCTCCTCCTTGAGGAACAGGAACATCATTGATTCATTATTTTCAATTCCTCGTTCCTTTCCTCTTTCACTTCTTCTTCTTCTTGTGAATCTGGTTCCTTGTACTGGTTGTGCTAACCCTATCTCATAGTCATCAACCTGTATGCTTGGATTATTTTGTCAGATTCATCAAAGATTACTGAATGCTTTCTTCAACACACATAGTTCTTTGTTATATACTCTATAAGCTTTACTATGTGAGGAGTATCCTAAAAATGTTGCTTCATCACTCCTTGCATCAAATTTTCCAAGATTATCTTTTCCATTATTATGCACATAACATTTGCACCAAATGTTCAAAATAGGTGATATTTGGTTTCTTTCCAAAGTAAAGTTCATAAGGAGTTTTATTAATGATAGGTCTCATCATGGCACGATTAATTATGTGACAAGCAGTATTAACAGCTTCAGCCCAAAAGTTCCTTGGAAGTTCACTAGCAATTAACATGGTTCTAGACATTTCCTCCAAAGTTCTATTTTTCCTTTCTACAACACCATTTTGTTGTGGTGTTCTAGGGGCAGAAAAATTATGATCTAGGCCATTATCTCTGCTTAGTCATCAAATTTATAATTTTCGAATTCCTTGCCATGATCTGATCTAATGTGCATTATTTTATGTCCACTTAGGTTTTGAACTCTTTTAGCAAAGACAAGGAACTCATCATAAGTTTCATCTTTACTAGAGAAAAATAACCCAAGTGTACCTAGAGTAGTCATCTACAATCACAAGTACATACCTCTTTCCACTTCTGCTTTGAATTCTCATGGGTCCACATAAGTCCATATGAATTAACTCTAATGGTTTAGTGGTACTTACAATCGTTTTAGATTTGAAAGAGGATCTTACTTGTTTACCTCGTGCACATGCATCACAAACTTGATCAATATGAAATTTTATGGATGGTAATCCTAAAACAAGGTCTTTTGATCTAAGTTTCTCAAGTAATGAAAAGCTAGCATGTCCTAGACGCTTGTGCCATAGAAGTGAATCATCTTCAATAACACTAAGACAAGTTAAATTGATTTGAGGAACAAGGTCTAGATCCACAATGTATGTGTTCCCTTTCCTTGTTCCTTCCAAAATAACCTTCTTAGTTTTAATGTTGATGATTAAGCTTTTTTTTATCAAATTTTACAGTATTTCCTTTGTCACAGAATTGAGAAATGCTTAATAGATTATGTTTTAGACCTTCAACTAAAAATACATTTTCAATGGAGTGTTGGTGACTTACCGACCTTACCCATAGCAACAATGTTACCTTTCTTATTATCACCAAATGTTACACTCCACCTTCATAGGTTGTGAGTGAGAGAAACTTCGTTTTGTCTCCTGTCATGTGCTTGGAACAACCACTATCGAGATACCAAGTGTTGTTCCCCCTCACTCCAACCTGCAAAAATCAACTAGTTGTTAGTTGAAGGAACCCCATCTTTCGTGGGTTCCTGTTCTTGACTAGGATTTGTTTTGACAACCCATTTTTTCTTACTTATTGTCACTTTTTCCCAATCATCTCAGATTTTATTGACATTGATTTATGTAATGACCTACCTTGCCACAATACATACAAACTTATCACTAGGTAGATCAACATATTTCTTTGTCTTGTTCCTTTTCTTGTAGTTTTCAAAACCAAGATCTTCCTTCCTTTTGGTCTGTGGTTTCTCAATCCACTTAGGAACTTTCATGATTTTGCCTCTGTTCCTTGCGACAACCAGTTCCTTTTTAAGATTACAGATCTGTTCCTTTAAAATATTTTCTCTTTATTTATTTTTTCAATCTCAGATCTGTATCCTTTCAAAGGGGTTGATCTTATATCAAAGGAACTCAGAACAGGGACAAATTCCTTCAAGTGTGAAATCTCTAAATTAATTAGATAATTTTCATTTTTCAAACTTCATAACATTCTTTGATTTTTAAGTTTTTATCAAAAAATCAAAAATCTTGTTTCGACATCGTTCTCATTTTCTTAAGCCATTCTATGTGTTCCTTGCAAACCTTTAAGGCTTGTTCCGTTTGTTCACGTTTTTCACGTTCATCTCTACATTCAAGAATTGCATCATAAAGAAGATCATATATTTCAGTCCTAGTTTTACCATCTAGTTCTGACTCAAGTCCATGTTGACTTACCTCAATTTTTCTTCATCTTCTTTTTCGCTAGTGTTTGCCATGAGGCAAAGGTTTGCTGTTTCTTCAGTTGGTTGTTCCTCTTCTTCTTCCGTCTCTGAATCTCCCCAAGCAGCTATCATAGCTTTGCGCACATTTGCCTTAGAGAAAGGTGCTTTTGATTCTTTGTTCCTTTCAGCAAAGCGTTCCTTGTTCCTTTCTTTGGTTTTGTATTTTCCCAAAGAGGACATTCTTGATGAAGTGATCTGTACTTCCACATTTATGACAAGCAGCTTTGTTAGAAAATTTCTTAGTTTTACCTTTGAAGTTTCCATTCTTCATGTTCCTGTACATCTTTCGAAATTTTCGAACCATGAGGGCTGCTTCTTCTTCTTCAGAGTCCGAATCATCTTCATCATCTGCTTTGAGAGCAATTGATTTTGATTTGGAGCTTTCACCATATTCAGTATCAAGGTGAAGCTCATGAGTCATAAGTGACCCTGCCAGCTGTTCTAAGTTGAACTTAGTGAAGTCTTTTGTTTCTTGAAGAGCAGTGACTTTAGCCATCCATCTGTCCTTAGGAAGACTCCTAAGAACCTTTCGAACCTGTTCCTCAGATGAAATAAACTTTCCAAGAGAAGCCAACTCATTTATAATGTTAGTAAAACGAGTAAACATGTCTCGGATGCTTTCTTTGGATTTCATGCAGAACAGTTCATATTGATTCATAAGTAAATCAATTTTCGATCTTTTAACTTCATTAGTTCCTTCGTGGGTTACTTCTAGTAAATCCCATATTTGCTTTGCGGATTTGCATCCCATGATCCTATTATGTTCATGGGGTCCAAGTCCACAATGCAAAGTTTAATAGCCATGGCATTTACTTCCATTTTTTCAAAATCAGATTTGTCATAATCAGAGAGGGGTTTAAGAGTTACCTCATTTTTGTCATTTGTAGTTGTGACTTCGAAATCACCAACTTCAATGACTCTCCATACCTGATAGTTTTCAGCCTTGATGAATATCTCCATGCGGTTCTTCCAATAGTTGTAGTACTTCCCATTGAACATAGGAGGCCTTTGAGTGGAATAACCTTCTTCAAGTTTCTCGGTGGTATTCATTGTTCCTTGGATCTTTTTCTCAATAGGGTTTCCTATCTTACGTGAGTTCTAGCTCTGATACCAATTGTTATTTCCCTAGGAACACTACAAGAGGGGGGTGAATTGTAGGTGTAGAAATAAACGTAACTTTTTGCGGAAATTAAAACTTAAACGAATAAACAAGCTAAAGGAACACAAGGGATTTTTACGAGGAAAAACTTCTTGGGCCCAACAAGAAGAAACAACCTCGACCACTAGGGATTTTAAACTCAACACTTTCACTAATTAGGCCAAACAACTCTGTTACAACCTAATTCTAACTCGAGCCCCACCTTGAGTTCCTAAACTCAAGTTCCTGAACCACTGTTCCCTTAACAGCAGTTCCTCTCAACTTCACTCGAAGTTTTCTCACACATACAAGCTTCACTCAAAGCCTTTCTCTTACAGAACTTCACTCAAAGTTCCCTTACCCCAAAAACCAAAATACAATTGATCGAAATAAGCTTAGTGGAATTAGAGTAAGAAGGCAAAGAACAAATGGCTATTATGAGAGAATGAAGGCACTGACACTTAATAAGTTAAACTCACTTAATTACTTAGTCAGACCAATTTGGAACTTATCTAGACTTCATATTTATAGTTATATCATAAGAACGTGGGATTAATTGAGTACATGTTTAAGTCCATTAACCCATGATGTTCCTTCCCCTAAGGAACACGTTTACATCATGTCCCATGATCCCATGAACTAAAATGAACGTGGATATATAGCCATTACTCCTAAGTAATAGGAGTTCCTTGAGCCTTATCCGAAAATCAGTTTTTATAAAATTTAATCTGAATTTTTAATCTTTAAGAAAATAATATCTTTAAAAAATCTTTCTAAAACCGGATATTTATTTTCTTATTTTCCGAAAAAAAATCTTTTCTCAAAACAGATTTTCTTTTTTAAAACTGATTTTATCATTTGAAATTAGATAAAACTAATTTCCTATAATTAGGCATGACTTACTCATTATTTTTAACGTTATACTTGCACGCCTAAGTCTAGTTCCTTTATTAACTAGTTCCTTTAACATATTGTCTAGTGCCACTTAGTTTGTTCCTTACAAAGGAACAAACTCTCATTCTCAAATAACTGCCACAGTTCCTTACCATTCTTTTTGTTCCTTTACATTGGAACTAGAAATAAAACGCCTAGCTTCTATTCTTCTTGATCCAATGCTTGCTCCAGTATCAACTATAGAAACTTCTTTACTTAGCCTTTGAAATCCTCTCTTGACTTCTTCTTGATTCGTATTCTCCCAGTTCCTTTCATTGATACCTTAAACACATACACTTAAATAATTCATTAGTTCACTACTTAGTTTGCATCTTTGTTTCTTTGTCATCATCAAAACTAGGGTTCAACAGTGGCTGTGACTTCAGCCCTCAAGGCCTAGTTTTTCACCCTAAGGACGAGATTTTCTCTAAAAAACTCTGCGGCCATCAGCATGACTGAGTTTCTCTCGTCCTTGAGAGAGCGTTCCAGGGCATCCATCTCGTCCAGCAGTTCGGTCAGCCGAAGGAGATAGGTCTTGTTTTGGGACTCTAGCTCGGCTGACCGCATTTCCCAAGCTAACTTGGACTGCTGGTGCAGCACCTCTTGCTCGACCATCGAGTACTAAGCATGGTCCGCAACCTTAGTTACGTCCTAGACGAGCTGCTTGTTCTCTTTCCTAAGCCCTCTCGCCCAGTCCTCGGTTATCATACTGCGAGCACAGAGCTGAAAATGGAAAAAGACGAAGATATGTCAGGACGGTTGTATAAACAGATAAAAATCTAACAAGTATAAAACCCATGCGTCCAAAGAAGAAAAAGGATATACCTCGGCAGCAAGTTGAGAAATGTAGCCTACATGTCCTGATGATGCTCCCCTCAACCCCTTGATGTAAGGTTCAGGGAAACATTTGAAAAGCTCCAGCTTGAGCTTCTCACGGTCAGCCGGTGACATCCTCCCAAAAGCAGCAGAAGAGTCATCGTCTGAAAGGATGGGAGAGCCGTCAATAGCTGGTCCCTTCCCTTTATCTGAAAGATGAGACTCGTCAATATTTCTGATCGGAATAACCACGGCTTGTTTGTTGGACGGACTCATCGGACGCCCGCCAACCCGAAGTGTTCTAACTACGTTTGAATAATAAGACTCACCAGAGGCACGGGAGGCCGTCCTATATGCCGCCGGCATTTGGCCTACCAGCTTAGCTACTGGTCCAGAAAAAGCTGACCCATCCACAGCCGCGTCGGCTGTAAAGACTGACCTGCGTCGTCTAGATCAACAAGCGCGTCCGGTTGAGCAGTAGCAGGTTGGCCGGCAGGACCGGTATAGGTCACTAATACTAGGTCGTCGACCTGTGGAAGCTCCTCCTTGGCCGGAAGCTCCTCCTTGACTGGAATATCAATCACGACCTTGGGAACAGGCCGTGATGATTTTTTCTTCTTGGCCGTGAAGCCCTTTGCCTTTTTAGGGGGAGGATCTTCATTGGTTCCGGCCGGTCTGTTTTTGGCTGCCGCCTTCTCAGCCAGGGCCCTAGACGTTGGGGCATTTTTCTGTAAAAGTTGAAAAAATATTAGTGGAATGAAGAATCCAGGAGACGTCCAAGATAGTAAGAGACGTCCTGTCCTTCGAAGAAGGAAGGCGTCCGGAACAGTTATGGAGGATTTGCCTTCAAAGAAGCAGCTCGTCCATTGGAAGAATGAAACCGTCCCAAAATTATTTCGGACGTATTGCTCTTCGAAGAGGGAGCTCGTCCAGCTAATTCTGGACGTATTGCTCTTCGAAGAGGGAGCTCGTCCAGCTAATTCCGGACGTATTGCTCTTCGAAGAGGGAGCTCGTCCAGTTAATTCCGGACGTATTGCTCTTCGAAGAGGGAGCTCGTCCAGCTATTTCCGGACGTATTGCTCTTCAGAGGAGGGTCCGTCCAAACATATGTTTGGACGATCTACCTCTGAAGAAGGCGCTAAAAAAAAAACATATATTTTAAGCATACTAGGGTATCCATCCTTTATCAGCACCGGATTTGCTGAATTCCTTCCAGAGAGAATCTGCAAATCTGGATGAGCTCATGTCTCCTATCCAATACTTTTTCAGTTTACCTCTGGCCGAGTCTGCAAATAAGAAAGAAAGAGGAGGCTAAGGTTAGACGAATGATAATTAAGACGGGAGTTCTACTTGGGAATTTTTTTTTTGAATAATTATACCTCTATCCTCGCCCTGCCGCAAGCCGGCAGCGACCAGGAAGTTATCATGGTAGAACATTTCTTTAAAAGGGATTCAATTGGACGGGCCTTTAAAAGATACGTCGTCCATGGAATACTCCGAAATTCTGAAGTACTCCACCATCTCTTCAGCCGAGTTGCTCTCTAATTCTAAGTAAGAAGCCATCCGTCCAGTGTTGGTGTTGCTTCGGCTAAAATAACGAAGTCGTCTAGCAACCGCTTCATTGGGCGCCTGGACGAATAAGAACTCGGCCTTCCAGGAGTGCATCTTGGACGTTTTATCGCCTGGACGAATTTAATCTTATGCTTTTCGCTTTGTGCGACACGCTCAGCCAACTCCCTTCAACTGTTTTGTGAACTTTGGAAACATAAAGGATTTGGGAGAAGGCAGCCAAAGAGGGGTCCACTCCCTTTAAATTGCAAACGGCCAGGAAAGTAAGGATGTTTTGCCAGGAGTTTGGGGCAAGTTGATTGTGCCCTATGTTATAGTAATGAAGAAGTTGGTTGATAAAATGGTGAAGAGGAAAGCGCAAGCCGGCATCTAAGGCCAGACGGTAAACAGCGATATGGCCCAGAGGGGCACTAAGTATGGTGTCCTCTCGGTCAGGGAAGACGAATCAGTAACCCGTCATAGGCATAGCCACAGAGAAAGGTCTAAGGTCGGAGCCTACTCGTCCCAGGCAAGAGTTATCAGCCAAGATGAATCTAGGGTCAGAAAGAGGACCTAGCCGATGCCTTATTTCAGAAGAAGTTGTAGACGGCTCCTCTGAATCGCTAGCAGGATGGGAAGAACTAGTCTTATTCGTCTTATCAGAAACCGTCCTATGTTTGGATGGACTAGGATCGGGATAGCCTCGAACTTCTGATTCCTCCTGGATGAGTTCAGGAGAAGGGCTAGGGTTTGCCGGACGAGCACTTTGGACTTCACGCTCTCCCTCAGCGGGAATCTGTCCAGTAGATGCCTCCATTTCTGAGCTGGAGGCCGGTTGGTTAACTCCTCGTCTGATACGAGTTGTTTGCTTAACGCGCACCAGATTACCCTCCACAGGTAAAGACTGGGTCGTCTGACTTTGCCGTCCATGACAAAAGAAAAAGAATGCATGTCCGGCCAAGATAGGTCCAACTCTAGAAGATGCCGAAAAAGACAGGCCCTCTGTTCTAGGGTTAGTACCAACCCTTGAGCGGCCGGGTTTATTCGATGAAGAAGACGAACTCATTTTCTTAAAATATGCGTGAAAAAACAAGAAGAAGAATTAAGGAAATACCTGTAGAGAAAGCTCGGACGAATGTCAAGGACGAACTGAAATCTCGGACGAGTGGAGTAGCAGTTTGCAAGAGCTCGGACGGGAGTAAATTCTCTCTCTAAAAAGCTCAGTAAAAATTGCAGAGTCTCTCTCTCTAGAAAATTTCTCAGCGATGTTAAAATGATTTTAGATTCGACAAAGTCACATATTTATAGAGGGGTGAAAATGAGCCCCTCATCCGGTAAAAATAACCGTTGCACTTAAAGGTTGACCTGTGGAGACTGGCAAAATGGCGCCTCTTTTTTGAAAAAGGGAATGGCAGTTCCAGGTCGGTTAAAAGAGGAAGATCAACCGTCTTGGCGCCTAAAAAGTAACCCCCTCTTTTAAGGGGCAAATGTTGTAGCAATAAAAATCAACGGCTACTATGATGACACTTTGGCACTATCCCAGCCCTACATGTGGCATTAGCTTAGGTAAAGAAAAGTACAAAGGGCTGCACGTTCTTTGGGCTAAAGTACACTTGTCTGAGGAAAAGGTGTACTGGAAAGCTCCCTTGTGGCCCTAAAATTATTCTTAGGCCCAATATAAGTAAAGCCTGATTCAGCTAAAGGGTAAATTATCTTGACCAATCAGCACTTGCCACGTGTCATCATATTATTGCTTAGCCAATCAGATGCTCCCAAATTAGGGTGACATCAAGGCACAACAGTCATTCCAAACAGTATAAATAGTCCTTGATTTCAGGGAAAAGGTACATTTTTCAGAGCACAGTACTGTTATTCTGCCATAAATTCTCTCTCTCTCTCTACTTTCTCTCTCTAAAAGTTCCTTCATATCCCTGATATCTGACTTAAGCATCGGAGGGGGAAATACCACCCAAACCTCTAGGGTGGGTCCCTTTTTGCAGGTTGCTGATCGGAGTTCAGAATCGGGATTTGAGCCCAATCATTGTTGTACAAGTCTCCAAATTAAGAACCTGAAGTTGGGAGTTGTTGTATTGCATTGCTGGTTTCATACTATGTAACAAGGGGCACTGCTATTCAAAGCCACAACTACTTTCGACGTTCGATTTATTTTTCTGGCAATCGCATGTAAGTGTTTATGTATTTCCTATGTGGATTTAAAGTTGCTAAGTCCAAACGTTACGTCAAACGACCAATGAAGCCTTACTAAGCGCCTGACTATGCCTTAGGAACGTCAGAATAACGACTGAAACACACGCATATCGCACAAAGCGAAAAACATAAGATTAAATTCACTAAAGAACAAAAGCATAATTGTCAAAGTTATGGCCACCCCCATGGGCGACCCAAAAGCACAAACATAAGAAGTTATGGTCACCCCCGTAGGCGACCCAAAAAGTACAAAACAAAGAGTGACTCCCTTGAGTGACCCAAAACAAAGTTCTATAAAGTTTAAAGAAAGAGGGCATAATGTAGAATGACTAAAAACTAAGCGTCAGAGGTCTTACTAGCTTCTTTCTTCGGCGACGCAACAGCTGACAGAGCAATGACTGGGGCCTCCTTCTCAGTCTCCGAGTCGGGCGGCACGTCCGACACAATAAACCCGGCGCAAGACGGAGCATTCTTATCCATCTTTGATGAAGAATCCGCCGTCGCAGCCAAGTCTTTTTCGTCCATCAGATCCTTCATCGACCCCATGTACTGAAGGTACATGTCTATATCCTTCTGTGGCGTCCACGACGCCGTCTTCTTCATCAAGAACTGATACATTAGCTTAGCCCTGGCCCTAGTAGTCACCTCAGCCTCAAGAAGGTCCAGCTCATTCTTCTGTGCGTCAACGCTCGCTTGGAGAGTTTCGATCTCTCGACGCGAGGATTCCTCCAACTTAGTCGCCTTCTTCCTAATCTCCTCCAGCTCTTCTCCATTTTTCTTCAAAGATTCCCCCATGTCCTCCACAGTCTTCTTATAAGATTCCAATTCAGTGTCTTTGGACTTCGCGTCCGACTCAGCCTTCTCCATCCTTTGCTTCATGGTCAGATGACCCTTCAGCAGGGATGAGATCTCCCTCTTCGCCATAAGGAGATGTTGAGAGGGTTGCATGAAGAAGGAAGAGTGTGTGTCATTTGGCAGTTATAAATTATTGTCATAGTAGCATAGCGTCTTAAAGTAAGTTGAGCAACTATACCTGGAATAGGAGCTATAATCCATCCGACATCATGCGGGGAAGAATGTGTTCTTTTATCCTTTCCATAGCACTAGGAAAAAGGAACCTGTCAGCCTCAGGCCATATGGACCTCTCCAACGACATTAAGTCGTTAGGGACGGTCACAGTGTACAAGGGCCCAAACTTGTCTAGAGGGGACAGAAAGTCAGTTTTGCACGTCTTAGACGCGACATATTGTTCGTCGTCATGTATCCTTCTTTGTCGACGCCGTCGACAAGGACACAATGTCAGCAGAGGATTCCCTCTTGCGTTTGCGCAGCATTTCAGCCGGTGCTTGGCTGTCCAGACTCCCCCCTAGGACGCGATTGTGATGAACCTGTCCAGGAGCGTCTAGTCAGTAAAATGAATTTTCCTGACAACGTTATGCCTTAAAATAGAAAGAATAGGTAAACTTACCAGATGCCATAGATGAACAACTATCTTGGGAAGCGAATAAAATTCTTCTGAACTGCCTGTCTTCTTCTGGAACTTTTAAAAACTTGTCGTAAAGACTCTGAGACTTGTCGCGATGCGACAGTAACTTGGGATTAAGACCTGCGGTAGAAACGATGTAAGAGTGGTGTTAACGACGCGACACGAAAGTAAAAAGACTGAAAATAAACACACCTTCACTGTTCCAGCCGCTAATCAGGGACTTCCCAGCTTCCCCTAGCGATGACTTCTTCACAGACACATATCTGTTTTTCCAACCTCTGTCGTTCGACTGAACTCCCCTAACCAGAGGTTCTAACCTCGCCTTTGCATGTAGGGCTATTCTATTTTTGGCTTTGACCCTAATTTCATAATACAACAGTAGGTCGTGAAGGGTGAAGGCTTCTTCCCATGACGACGTCACCCTGTCGATGACGCTTAGGATCCACCAGACTTGGGGCATAATTTGCCCAGGGCTGATTTGATAAATCTGCATCAGGTCTCTTGCTAAGGGGGTGAAGGGAAGTCTCAGGCCTATTTTGAAAGGGTACTCATAAAGCACCACCCAAGTGGTGGGGCATGTCTCTGGTGGTTCGTCCGACTCAGCATTTCTAATAACAGTGTTGTCGGGCAAATTCCCTAGGTCTAAAAACCTTAGCATGTCTTCCTCTGACATAGTTGACAATTCATCCTCATTTTCATTCCTCTGTTTTACGACTTTTTCTTTGCCTCTCGATATTTCCTGGTTTTTTACGAATGTCCTAATGCTACGTCTACTAGGTGCCATAAGTGCGATTGAGGAAGAGAGGAAAAAAGTGCGAATTAAAGAAATTGACGAACGGAAAGTAGAAAATTACCGGGTATTAGTGATCGTTTTTTCCGGCGGAGAGAATGATGGGAGTTATGGAAATTATTTTGTTTAAGGAGAGAGAAAGATTTGGTGGGTCGAAATTCTCAACCGCCCACGATATTTATGCCTTCAAAAACAATCATGACTTTGGGCCAACGGTTAGAATTAAACGGCTATTTAAAAAAAAACTACCTTTTCGTTTTGAGACCTTTGGGTTGCCCAATATAACCGCTTAAGTGGATTTTCCTTATGTTTTTTCTGTAAGATATTTTCTATATTTGTCGTATGAGATTTTTTCTATGCTTTTTTGGTAAAGTACCTTGATTACATTAAAGATACTCCGTTTGGTTTAATGATTTTTTAACAATTGTCTCATGGTTTTTGTGTTACCCCGATTCGACAATTGGGGGCAAACTGTTATGGCTGAGTTTTTGCAGGATGACATTGACACGACGATTGTAACATGAAGACACGATGGAGAGATACGAGGGTAAAGTCAGTTGAAGTACAAAAAATGGAATTTCTGAAAATGGAAGGAGTTCAGCAAGGCACTTAATTAGCCGTGAGATCCGTCGATGAGGAGTAACTTGTACCAAGGAGGAAAAGAGATTGCGACGTTGGAGTATAATTAGGAAGATCTCCTATAATCAAGGAACTGTTACCATTATAATAGTCTTAGAATTTATTAGTGTATTCGTTGGAAAAAAAGCCAAGGGGAAAAAAGGCATACAAAAGAAAAACAAGCATCATTAGATAGGACTACGGAACACTTTTTGTACTAAAAGAGAAAAGAACAACATAATCTGTAACGATTGTCACTAGCCTATAGCGACAGTCGTCAACGATAGTAGATTGGTGGATCTACATCCACCCGCGGTTTTTACCCATCTTCATGGGGGTTTTCCGCGTCACCATCTTTGTGTGTTCATCCCCTTTGATCCCCATTGCATCCATTCATTGTATTGTCTTACACATAATCTGGTTGAATCGTCCCAAACTTTAATTCCGTCATAAGAGACAAATTTTAGCATAAACAAGTATTGATAGTAATAATCGATGAATAGTCTCACACGACATCAAGATCATATAAAGCAAACTGAAAAGTAGTATGGTATCAAATAAAGCAAACTAAAAAGTAGTATGGGATGAAATAAAGTAAAATGGTACTGGCGATTGTCTTTTACAGTATTCATTAATTTTCTTTCGTTAAATTTACTTTGGTTATTCATACCAATAATTAGCTTACTTTAATCCTAATCACTTTGTACTTAACCCATTTCGTCACTCTAGTCAAATATTTTGTACAAGTTACTCGTCCCCTGTCAACCTTCCCACTACTCGGATTCCATGATCCATGTCATGGATTAATGGAGGGCATTTTTCTTGGACTTTGTTAATAGAGAATGTTCATTGCCGAACCATGCCAAAAGTTCGAAAAAAGTATGTCAAGTTCTCATTACCAGAATACGTAATAAAATACTTGTACTGAATACCAAAGCGTTGCAGTATAGAGTTTGATTATTATTACTAGGTTGTTAGAATTTACTTGTTTAGGCCCAATAAATTCTTAGTAGGCCCCATGTGTTTTGAAGCCTTATGCCAGCTTGGCAAGCCCCCAGTGGTTCCCACCCGTCTCGTATCTTATGCTAACCTGGCAGGACATTTTCACATATTCCAACACCTATAAATAGGGGGCAGATCTCCATTTATAGAGGTAATAAATTCTAGACAAACTACTTCACACTTACCATTTAAACCCATCAACTGACTCGATCATCGGAGGGGAGATCCCAGATACACTCCCGGAGTAGTCTAACTCTCGCTTTTGCAGGTCTCTCATCATTCCCCGAGCAGCTGGTTGACATCTCGACTCTTGTTATCGATCCATCCCCCATCTTACAAGTTTGTACCTGAAACAAGTTGGTGCCGTCTGTGGGGACATTGAACTAAAAGCCATGGCCAAGACTCGGAGAACCCGACGACATTAGAGGCCCCCGAGCTCATCACGTCACACAAGGACACCACCCCCCGAAGTAGTTGTCGTGACGGCGGAGGATACCCGCCAGGCACCCATCCTCTCATCCCGACGTACACCACCACGTCCTCGATCGAGGAGGTCCATCCTCGAAATGTGACCAATGCCATTAACTCTGGTAGCCTCGACAGAGGACAGTAGTGCCTCGAGTTGAGTTCCCTCGATTTGAGGAAACAAGTCCAAATCACGTCACCCAACAAGACCTTCAGTAACTCGCAGATCGCCTCAACGATAATCTCGAGCGCAGCTTCAAAGCCATAATGCTTAGCTTCCAAAATGAAGGGGAGGGCACCTTGACCAGGCCTCCCATCCTTCAAGTGATCTTAGGACCATCTCGAGTGGGTCGCATGGATCCCCAGCCTCAGGTCATCACCCTTGGGCCTTGACCCTCCTACTCCACTCGAACTCCTCAAGGGTATGCTCGAGCTCCTCCCAGCAAGGGGGGGGGGGTACAAGGCATGTTATCAGCAAGCGCTACTTAAGAAATGGTAAGCGAGACGCCTGCGAAGTCCTAAATGAGCGACGGGCGTTGTCTAAAGGAGGAGAGACTCCCCCAATCCTTAACCACGAACGAAGGAAATCTCGACAACAGAGGAAAGACAACAGTGGGAGTGAACAAGAATCCAATAGATCTGCGTCCAGTGAAGAGACTGAGGTCTAAATGGGCAACTTAGGTTTCATCACTCCCTTCAGCGAAAGCATTATGCGGACCCCAACCCCGAAAAGTGAAAGTCCTACTGATCGAGCACTATGGAGGAACCACCGACCCCATTTATCATTTGGCGGCATTCAAAGCACAAATGAGTGTGCAAAAAGGCAACGAAGCGGCATGGTGCAAGTTCTTTCCTACCACTCTAAAGGGACTCGCTCTCACCTGGTTCACGGAAGTTACCCCTGGAAGTATTTCGAACTTTGCGGCTCTCAAAGCGGCCATAAACCAGAACTTTATAGTCGGATGAAGACACCGAAAGACCAGCATCCATCTCATGTGTATTAGACAACGGAGAGATCAGGATCTGGCAGAGTACATTAAGAGATTCAATGAAGAATCCCTGAAGGTCTCTGACCTCCAAACATCGTCGCATTCACTTCGCTCATGTCGGGGCTATATCTCTCGAGCATGTTCAAGCTCAACCTCGCAGAGAGTGAGGTTTCGACATTTTCCGAAGCAATGAACCTCGCCCAAAATTTCATCCAAGCTTCCGACATTTGCAAGACGCATAAGGAACCCAACTCCAACAAGAGGAAGCATGAGTATGTTTCTCAAGCAGATGCCCCAAGAGACGTCCCTCGAAAGATGAGAGACACGAAACCTCGGCAGGATGATAATGGGAACGACCCCCGATATACCCTTAACAGAAGGGAGATCTACCTTGATATCAAGGAGAAGTATACTCTACTAAAGCCTAACCCAATTAGCACCGCCGTTAACCGAAGGGATAAGAGGCTCTGGTGCGAGTACCATCACGACTGGGACCACATAACTCGCAACTGTCGAGAGTTGAAAAGAGCACTAGACAAGTTAGCCGATGAAGAAATTGAATCGATACTTGAATGATCCGTAAAAAAAGAAAAAAGAACCTCAAAGCGAGAAATAATCCCGGAGCGAAGAAACGGTCGGATATGTAAACATCATTGCAAGAGGGTACCCTTTGGGCGGCTTAACCAGCCGCTCTCGAAAGAAACACCTCTACACCCTGAAACATGGGACGGACGTCACTACCACAGCCGCTGCCCCACAATGACGTTTAAGGATAGTCATCAACCAATCCAGACCCCGTACGACGATCCCCTTATCTTCGAGATGAAGATTGCAAATCTAAGGGTTGCTCGATTACTGATCGACAGTGGGAGCTCCGCGGACATAATAACCATGGACTGCTTAACAAAGCTGAAGTACCGGGAGGCCGAACTAACGGATATCGACGAACCTCTAGTTGGGTTCGGAGGACAATCCGTCCATCCACTGGGCTGGATCAAACTCCCCACTCGAATGGGGGAAAAGGGCAAGGGAAGAAACGTAGTCATCTATTACTTGGTCGTGGATACAAGCCGCCCCTATAATGTTATTATTAGACGGCCAACCCTCAACAAGGTTGAGGCCTTCATCTCAACATATCAATTGCTGCTGCAATTCGAGGGGGACGACGGTATGGTTGCTCGACTATTCGCGGACCAAAAGTCCGCCCGAGAATGCTATGTGAACATCCTCAAGAACCAAGACAAAGAAGAAGTTACTCGAAAAAGAAAGCATCCTAAGCCTAAGGAACCCCTTCCTATCATGGGGCTCTACATGGCCGAAAATCCCAAATGGTACGATAGGCCTCGATCGACAGGCACGGATGAGGATGTATGTATTAATGAAAATAAAGTTCGGATCGAATCGGCAAGCAGATTCCTTGTGGCATAAGAGCCCAAATTGTGGAAGTTATTCGAGAGTTCCAAGACGTATTTGCCTATACCCTCGATGAGATGCCTAGCATCGATCCTCAGCTCATGGTCCAGCGCTTGAACATCCGGGAGGGACATCAACCGGTTATGCAAAAGCTGAGCCACCAAGGTGTCGAGAGAAGCATCGCTGCCGCGGAGGAGGTCAAAAAGTTGTTAGCCGCATGCTTCACTTGAGAGTGTCAATATACCGAATGGCTGGCAAATAGACTCCTAGTCCGTAAATCATCTAGGGTTGGAGGATGGGTGTCGATTTCACGGACCCTAACAAGGCCTGTCCGAAGGATGACTTCCCCCCTTCTTAAGATCGACAGGCTAGTAGACTCAACGGCCGGACATGCACTCTTCAGTTTCACGAATCTTGATGCGGGGTATCATCAAATCCCTATGGCTGAAGAAGACCAAGTGCACATAGCCTTCATCACCAGCTCCGGCGTTTACTATTATAAGGTAATGCCCTTCGGCCTCAAGAACGCTGGAGCAACCTATCAGCAGTACGTGAGTAAGTTGTTTGAGTAACAAATAGGACGAAACGTATAAGTCTACATGAACGATATGATCGTTAAGAGCAGGCAAGATGAAGTTCACATCTCGGATCTGAGGGAAACACTTTCTTCCCTATGCACCTACAACATGAAGCTCAATTCGAAGAAGTGTGTCTTTGGTATAAAGGGAGGGAAGTGCCTTGGCTCTCTTGTGGATGAGAGGGGCATAGAGGCCAACCCCGACAAAATTTAAGCCATCATCGAGATGAAGAGCCCTCGAACTGTCAAAGAGGTCCAGCGCCTCACCGGCTGCATGGCGGCACTGGTGCGTTTTTTGTCGCGATCAGCCGTCAAGAGTTTGTACTTCTTTAGGACGCTGAAACATTCGACATTCGACTGGGATGATGCTTCAGAGGAAGCTTTTCAACAACTAAAAGCCCGTTTGGCCAGTCTTCCTAAACTCGTCTTCCCTTTACAAGGAGAGACACTTTGTGTCTATCTGGCCGTATCATATCATTCCCTCAGCGTCGTCCTAGTCATTGAGCGCGAAAAGAGTCAACATCCAATATACTTCATAAGCCATGTCGTTCGAGGTGTAGAAGCCAAATACCCTCCAATTGAGAAGATGAATTTTTGCCCTTGTCCTCGCCACTCGCAAGATCAAGCCTTACTTTCAGGCCCATCCAATCAAAGTTCCCACTAGTCAACCCATTCAGAAAAGTCATCGAAGGGAGGAACCAGTCTAGTAGGGTGACAGACTGGTCCAATCAGCTTGCATATTTCGGCATCGAGTTCGAGCCATGACTTGCTATCAAAGCCCAGGCTCTAGCGGATTTCATAGCCGAATGCACCTCCAGGCCCGAGCCTACAGAAGAAGGCTTTTGGGAGCTATTTGTTGACGGATCGTCATTGAAGGTCGGATGTGGCGCCGGACTCTTGGTCTTGGACCCACAAATGAACAGAACAAAATATGTAATCAAGTTCGATTTCACCGCCTCGAATAATGAGGCCGAGTACGAAGTACTGCTACTTGGGATCCAGCAATGCAAGCCAGATGGGGCTCGAAATCTCAAAGGTCACTCCAACTCTCAGCTCATTATCGGGAAACCGACAGGGGAGTTCGATGCCAAGGAGGATAGCGTGAAGATGTATTTGAAGAGAGAGAAGGAAGAAATTGTTGATCTAACCTTCTTCACCATTACTCACATTCCTCGGCTTGAGAATCAAAAAGCAGACGCATTGTCAAGATTAGCTAGCTCGGTTGAGGATCTCTCGCCACGGCCAATCATGTGGGAAGTCCTGAAAGCTCCGAGCATGAATAGGGGAGTAGTCACCCTTGATAAAAGCCATACTTGAACAGACAAAAGTATATCCCTCTCTCAACATTGCGTCCTTCCTCAAGATGAGCTCGAAGCTGAAAGGGTCCGAAGGCGAGCTCGATGGTTCAAATACCACGAGGGACAGCTGTACAAGAAGTCATTCACCATTCCCTCCTCCGTCTAACTCCCCAAGAGGGAGATTATGTCCTTCGAGAAACAAATCAAGGAGCATGCGGTCACTAGGGAGGTCGAATAATCACATATACAGCTCTTCGAGCAGGGTACTACTGGCCCACCATGAGAGAAGATGCCTCGAGGTTGGTTAAAAAAATGCCAAGACTGCCAGATGCATGCCAACCTCCCTCATCAAGCTGTTAGCTCCTTGACCACCATCAAGCTCCTCTACCATTCGATATGTGAGGAATGGACCTCCTTGGACATTTCCCCCTGCTTCAGGACAACGAAGATTTATATTGGTAGCGGTCGATTACTTCATAAAGTGGGTAGAGGTTGCGCCTCTAGCCTCCATCACTGATAAGCAAGTCCAGCAATTCATCTAGCATAATTTGAACACTCGATTTGGGGTCCCTCAAGTTCTCATATCAAATAATGGTCATCAATTCAATAGCGGCCCGACTCGAAACTACTGCTCCAATTTCCGCATCGAGACTTGAGTCTCTGTGGTTAGTCAACCTCAGACTAACAGGCAAGCAGAACCAGCAAACCTAGAGATGTTTCTTTCGAAAGGACTAAATACGATGCTCGAAGGGGCCAAGATTCATGGATCGGCGACTACCAGGCATCCTGTGGTCGACGAGAGCAACGGTCCGGGAAACTACCGGACAAGCATCATTCAACTTGGTGGATGGCAGCGAGGCTGTGCTACCTGGCTAGGTTGGCATCCCTCACCCATGATAGTGTTTTATGATTACAACAACAACGAGGAAGAGAAAAAGGTCAATCTCGACCTACTGCCAAAAACTTTGGGCACCACCTTCTTGAAAGCCATATCCTATAAACTCAAGCTGACATAGCTATTCAATGTCCGAGTTAAGCATCGACCATTTCAGGTCAACGACTGGGTCTTAAGGAAATTTGAGGCCACAGGTCGAGAGCCTAAATAAGGCAAATTGCAACCTAACTGGGAGGGACCTTAAAAAGTCAATTAAGTGGTTCACCCCAGCACCTACCGCCTCGAAGAACAAGAAGGACGTCCACTCCCATGACCATGGAATGCGGATAATCTTCGTATTTTCTATGTTCAAAGCTTATACCTCGAGCTTAGGGGCATATTATGTTAGCTAAAGCTCAACTTTTGCAAAATCACTTGCTTTTTTGCATTCATTCTTATGTTTTGTAAGAATCACTTGGCCTCTTTTTCGCATTGATTTATAACTATTGATCACTTAGCCTTTTTGTAAGCAATGATTCAAACTAGCTAATGTAAAAGTTACTTAGCAAATGAAATGATCATCGACTTCGTTTATAAAAAGCTGTATGGCTGTCAAATCTTGGGTTAGCATGTAAAAATATTAGGGAAATTTCCTCAGGTAACCCTGAGGTTTGGCGTAATTCCCAAATTACCCTCACATTTGGGAAATTCCTCAGATACCCCTGAGGTTTGTGTTTGTGCTCAAAATACCCTTACTATGGATGGAAACCTAATGCCGTTAGGGTTTCCTCTCCTCCCCAATTTTCTTTTTCGCTCTCCATCCATCATCCTCCATTGATGAACATGGAAGCTTTCTCTCTCCTCCCACCCCACTCTAAAGCCCTAACCACCCAAACCCCCACCACCTCCCCTTCCCCACACCCCCTGCGTCGCGCTCAATCGCAGCCCCTGCCTCGGCCGCCGTTCGCCGGAGCTTCACCGGCCACCAGCATCCTCATACTCTCTCTCCTTCATCGCACTCACTCTCTCTCTCCTCTCCTTCGTCGATTTGGACGGGTTGGGGTGGGGGGCTGCGGGGGAAGACCACGAGTGAGGCGAGAGAGAGTTGCGAGCTCCGACGAGCAGCAGCGGTGGTCTCTGACGGTGTGGCGCGCGCGGGTCGCCGGTGGTGCTGTACGTACAGCAGCTCGACGAAGAAGAGGAGCGAGAGAGAGAGTGCGACGAAGGAGAGAGAGTACGTGGATGCTGGTGGCCGGCGAAGCTCCGGCGAGCGGCGGCCGAGGCAGGGGCTGCGAGAAAATTGGGGAAAGTTTGGAGGATGGTGGGTGATGGTGGGAGGAGAGAGAAAGCTTGGAGATTCATCCATGGATGAGGGTGGGAGGAAGGAGAGAAACTGAAGAAAGAGAGAAAAAAAGTTAACGACGTTAGGGTTCCGTCAAGAGTAAGGGTATTTTAGATCCAAACACAAACCTCGGGGTTATCTGAGGAATTCCACAAATGTGAGGAGTAATTTGGGAATTACGTCAAAACTCAGGGGTACCTGAGGAAATTTCCCAAAATATTAAATCTCGAAGCACAAACTTGAAGACAAAGGAAAATGCAAAGAATAGAGTTTTATTCCATTAATCGAGATACACGGTATCGAAGCAGCTGCATTACAAGTTAAAGAGAAAATCTAAGGCAAGCAAGAAAGACTAAGGGTTCAACATTAACCCTGGTAGGAGATAGAAGAAAAGAAGGAAGAGCCTGGATGAGCCAAGGTGGCTCATCCGTCGATGTTACCAGGGGCAAGAGCCTGGTCCTTGACATTGGAAGCTTCACCACTGGCCACCGTATCCTGTTGGTAAAGCGCTTCGGCACCTTCCTCGACTTCAGCCTAGGAAAGACCAGGAGCGACCCTCTCGAGAACGGCCCACACCTTCCGAAGGGCATCAGCATGGCCTATCTCGAGCCTGGGCCATGGCCTCCTCGGCATTCTTGTTGGCCCTGTCCACCTTTTTTTTGGGCAAATAAAGAATATATATACCAAAAAAACATGTGCATCAAAAGCATAGCACATGAAGCAGACAGGCTACAACCAACAGAAGGAGAATTACAGCAACAGCTTACTCCTTTCTACATCATTACATCTAGTAGCAACTGTAAAGAATATGTCTCTAAGGACTACATTTGCATCTTTACAGTTCCCTTTGAAAATTTTATTGTTCCTCTAGCGCCATATGGCATACACACATTCAGTAAAGAACATTACAAATAACTTCCCCCTTTTCTTTCTTACCTGGGAACACACCCTTGATATAACATCTTGGTAGATCCCTCCTGAGTCTGTAAAAATTCATCAGCCTGCATATGTCACTCCAAATACCAGCAGCATAAGCACATTGAGAAGAAATGGTGTTGTATAGTCTCTTCTTCATTTCTGCACAAACTGCATCTAGCTTCACAGTTATCACCCCATCTCCTAATCCTTTCCACTGTAGGGAGCCTATTATGCAGCACCATCCACAGGATAATTTTACTTTTTGGAGTTGCATAATTATTGTAAATTAACCGTTTCCACCTCACTCTTTCCACAGTATCATTCAACATCTTGTAAACTTTTTTGATAGAGAATTTATCACCAATACACAATTCACTCCAACCCCCAATACTACTCAAACTATCTCTGGTACTTATTATCTTTATCAGTATCCAGGAAGTCTGGTGACTCAGATTGACAGTAAGAACTTCTTCCCTTTTAGTATAGTATGAATGAATCCATTTAACCCACAACTTGTCTCTTTTAAATTCAATTGCCCATAATAGCTTGATCATGGCTGCTTTATTCTAGTGCAGGATGTTAATTACATTCAACCACCACCACTTTTTGGCATCTGAATTGTAGCCCAGACAACAGGAGCTTTCCTAGACTCATCAGTGTTTCCAATCCAAAGAAATCTCCTACACACCCTCTCAACTGCTTGTATGATTTTCTTTGACAGAGGGAAGATATGAGCCCAGTGGTTTTGCATACTACTGAGGATACTTTTAACCAATTGAAGCCTTCCTGTATAGGAAAGAAGATTAGCCATCCAAGTTTGAGCCCTATTAGTAATCTTCTCCACTAAAGGCTTACATTGTGCATAAGTCAGCTTCTTTGAGGTGAGTGGAACCCCTAGATATCTAAATGGAAGCTCCCCAATTTGCATCTGCAAACTTTCAGCCAACTCTCTAGTTGTACCTTCATCCACCCCACAAAAATATATGTTGCTCTTCTCATTACTAGCAGCTAAGCCAGAAGCTTCAGAGAACTTTTGGAAAGCTTTAGACATATAAGCAAGAGAACTCTCATCAGCTCTACAAAACATCAATAAATCATCTGCAAACATCAGATGAGTAATATTCAACCTCTCACACTTAGGGTGGAAATTAAACTCAAAGCTATTCTTTAGTTCATTCAAGCACCTACTCAGGTATTCCATACTCAAAGCAAAAAGAAATGGAGATAAAGGATCACCCTCTCCACCTTCTCTTCAGCCCTCTTGTAGTCTTTGAGGGCATCCCGCTGTCTTTTGCTAGCTGACTCCCTCTACTTCGTGATGTCCGTGACGGATTGCTCGATATCTACCATATTCTCATCAAAGGCCTTTTGGGCATTCTTCATGACCTCCTCGGCCTCCGAGAGCCGCATCTCAGCTATTCGGAGACGGTTGACTAGGGTGCACCTCTCGTCCCAAGACATCTTCCCTGTCGAGTCTCCTGCAATTAGCACCGGCTTAGACCTTCGAGCCAAGGCTGATACCCTGATTCACAGCTGATACGAAGAAAAAGCAAGTCAGCATCGAGTTATCACAAACAAAACACAGAGAAGATAGCGAAAAAGTTTACCTCAACGAGAGTCGCCTTTACGGCCTCAACCTCCTGACCATCATGGATCAGGCAAGCTTTCTCATCAACCTCGGTCATGAGGTGCACCGAGGCCTTATCAAACCTCGAGGCCATTTCGGTCCTCGAGAGGGCCGAGAAAGGTACCCTGAAGGGCTCCTCAATCCACGGTCTTTTCTTCGAAGAAGGGGCAATCGCCATTCTGGAAGCAGTTACCAAGGATGGGTCCTCAAGCTTCACCTCTACTAGCTCTGGCTTGAGATCAATAGCGATCGAGGGTAGGCTCCCCTCCCCCCTCAGCTGGAAAAGGAGCCTCGAGCTTCACCTTGGGAACATCTCCCTCTATCCTCGAAGGGGTAGCAGTTTTCGAGCTAGACTTAGCCAGCTGGCTGCGTTTTGCCGCTCGAAGTGCCTCAGCAGTGATTAAAGGTTGAGACATCATCGCTCGAGATGATTAATAGGATCCAGGGTCGAAATGAAGAAGAGAGAGAAGAAGAAAATTAGATTGTGAATTATGACAAGGACCTAGATACTTATTTATAAGTAAACATGACCGTACTTCCCAAGGTTACAATAAATTCAACCCCTACAATGGGCTATACGTGTCAACCCAGCAACATCTACCACGTGATACGCGCCCTTGTAATTCAGGGCACGGGCTGGGACATCAAGGATCTCGAGAGCTACTAGAAATCTTGAGGACTACCAAGGCTCGAGGATACTATATCTCGAAAGACTATTATGACAACAAATACAACGCAAAAAAAAAAAAGCAAGGAGAATATTCAGTCAAGAAATTCCATTCATATAAGTAAAGATTTAAATCCTAAAAGTCATTCAATACTTGACTAAATACATAATGGGCAAAAGGCAAAATGCAAGCTAAACTAGAAACTCAGCCGGAACTACTCGAAGATTCGCTAGTCGAAGAGCGGGAGACTCGTCTACACCAGAGCCATCCTCGGAATCAGGGGAGGCAGGGGCGCTCGAGTCATTCGGTCCTTTAGGATCTTCCTCACCAATTACGTCTCCCACCTAGGTGTTCGGTACTTCGTCGCCCCAGATCCCGTCGATGTCGAGGTAGTCATCGACTTCGAGCTCGGTGGCAACGATCGAGTTGTATTTCGCCTCGACCATGTTCCAGTCAGCAGAGGGATGCGTCTTTCCCAAAGCCTCTCGAAGCTTGCCTAATGTTTCTTGCATAGCAACTTCGACCCTGAGCAGTCCCATGTCGGCAGCGAAAACCTTTCCGGCCTGGGAGTCTTTCCATTCTTGGATCACGAGCTCCCTAGTGCGCATAACAGAGTCCCGCTAGCTTATGGCATCCTTGATGTTTTGGTCCCATAGGGCCTTCTTGTCGGCGTACTTCTTCTTCCCTAGAACTAGCTCCTTCTCAAATCTCTCGACTTCAAGTTTGCGACTCGAAGCGAGACCTGTTTGTGCAGTCAATTTCTCTCAAATTTTCGGAAGGATATGGTGTGTCGATGGATCATTACGACTATTCAAATTGAAAGCTAAAACGATGATAGGAGTTAGATTCAAGCCACAACTTAAATAAAGAACACAAAGAGGCGCTTACGTCAATCCAGGCATAATGCACGACTTCAACCTCCTCCTCCTCGGTCAAGACCTGGCAGACTTTGATGTCTGCTCTCGTGAGGAAGCACTTCATGGTGGAGTTGAAGCGATGGGCCTTCTCCAACCCCGAGAGATCGGTTAAGGGCGGAACAGGGTCTTCCGGCTCTGGGTTCTTCCTCTTATTAGGAGCCGGAGAGTCCTCCTCTCGAGAAAGGGATGCCTCACCAACCTCTCGAGACTGAGAGGATCCCCCCTTCGGTCGAGGACCCGAATTCGCAACAATTTTCTTTCTGTCTCTATCCCCTTGAGGAGTAAGTATGGTCGATGCAGTGGGAGGTCGAGTTTTGGGCCTTTTCGAAGGATCCTGCAGATGGGAAGGTCAGTAATCGAAACAAAAGAAGGAAAATCATCAAAAGAAAAGTATTACCTTTGGGGCTCGAGGAACTCGAGTGTCCCCCCTCAACACCTTATGTCGAATTTTGTCTTGCACCCGTTAGTTGGCTGTTAGACACTTCTGCATCTCCTCACTAAGCTCTTGACGAGCAATAACTACAAGCAAGTAATTCAAGTGAGTAATCAAAATTACAAGAAAACGATCGAGTGCCTAATAGCAATATCCCTACCCTAGGGATAGGCGGGGCTCAACCCCATTGTCGATAGAAAGTGCTTGTTACTCAGATCCTCTGCGCCAAGGTTCCAATATTGATGGACCTGCTTTCGATTAACATTAACGATCATGGTGATAGTCTGACAATAGATGGCCACTCTGGCCTCATCCTCGGTCATTCGAAGTACGGATCTGTTCAAAGCCAAGTTTGGCCCATCTAGCAAAGGAGTAACAGGGAAATCCCATGGTTCGGCCCGGTATAAATATACGAACTCAGTTCGAAAGTGCTGTCGGTTCGAACATTGTTCCCACAACCTTTTAAGGGCAGCGGACCTAAAAGCTCTACCATCCCTCTCCATTCGAAGTTGCAGACATGACTACAAGCTTCATCATGTTCCACCACAACACGAAGGACGGCTCCACGTTCTTCATAATACAAGTAGCCAGAAAGCCTAGCATCGAGCCCACATTGTTAGGCATTAGTTGGCAAAGGGCCAGACCATACGAATAGAGCACCTCGACTATGAAAGGATGCAAAGGGAATCTCAAACCCAGTTCGAGGTGAGCTTTGTAAAGAGCTATGCATCCCGTTGCGGGGTGCAAACAGTCTCGGTGGCCTCTATTATGTACAAGACATATGGGTGCCTAATCCAAAATAAGGTCTCGAGGAGTCGAAGGTTGTCCCCCATAAATTTCATAAAAGGGCCTCGAACATGAAAATGCGCTATGCCCCTTGGAAGAGATTGGGCTTCTTCATCCCTACCCATTCGTGCTCTGGCTAAGGGAGTAATCCTCACTTCTCCCATCCATTATGCGAACCACCTGACTATCGAGAAGATCATCTAAGTAACTCCTAATGGCCTGGGGTCGAGCAATGGTGATAGTATACAGGGGGTTGTTTAACTCCTCCCCCCCCCCCATGAGAAAGCACAGAAATATCGTCGCTCGAGCACGGTAAGGCATCGAGCACCTGAGATGGATCTGGACAATCGAATGTGACACCACAGGAACCCCGTTTATTAAAACCCCATCGAGCAGTGGTTCGACTGGAGGAGCACGGGTCCCCGAGCTAGATGGCCATGCCCCAGTATCCATTAACAGGGGATTCCATCCAGAAGGGTCCATTTAAAGCTAAATAAAGAAGCGAAAGGAGAAAGTCGTACGTTGATTAAAAGGCTCTCAAGATCCTCTCCCGATTCAAAGTACGATTGTCGACTTTCGAAGCTCTCGAGACGACCTATGTGGAGAAAAGGCGAATCTTAAGAGAATCAGGATGTGTAATGAGACAAAATGAAGTACTTTCTCCTCATCATATAGACCGCCTGAAAAGGACGTTAACATCTGACGAGCTCAAAAAGCTCTCACGGCAAGCCCAAGCTCACCAGCTACCCAGTTTAGTCAACCCAGGCTCATTGAGGTTGATTGAATTCAGCTGAGCCTAGGGACCAGAAGCAACAAGAACACTGAAGGGACTGCCCCTAACCAAAGCACATTCTCGCTAATCGTCTACCAACCCACATCGACCTATTCGACCGATTGGGCTTGGCTAAAAACCAAAGACCTCCACTTAGGCACTTCGCCTAGACCGAGTGAAGGATACCCCAGAGTCACTGCAACTACTGAGGTCGACCCCCATCAAGTGTCACGCGTCAAGTCCTCTCGAGTTGCTTAGGGCTCATTAGCCCTTGGGTAACCTCGAGCGAGGTCAGCAGCACCCCTCGAGTTTCTTGGGCAAAATTACCTACAAAATAACCCCCTAGTAACCTCAAGCGAGGTCAATAGTACCCCTCGAGTTGCTTGGGGCTCGTTAGCCCTAAGGTAACCTCGAGCGAGGTCAGCAGTACCCCTCGAGTTGCTTTGGCCTCATTAGACTCTAGATAACCTCGAGTGAGGTCAGTAGTGCCCCTCGAGTTGCTTGGGATCGTTAGCCCTAGGGTAAACTCGAGCGAGGTGAGCAGCACCCCTCGAGTTGCTTAGGGCTCATTAGCCTCTGGATAACCTCGAGTTGCTTGGGGCTCATTAGCCCTAGGGTAACCTCGAGCGAGGTCAGCAACACCCCTCAAGTTGCTTGGGGCTCATTAGCCAATAGGTAACCGTGAACGAGGTCACTAGTGCCCCTCGAGTTGTTTAGAGCTCATTAGACCCTCGGGTAGCCTCGAGTGCAGCTGGTAGCACCCCTTGAGTTCCTTGAAGGCTCGTTGGCCCTTGGATAATCTCGAACAAATTCTGATCTCCCCTCCATTTGCCTAGGGTTCACCGGCCCTCGAGCAACCTCGATCGAGGTCTTAGGCCCTCTCGAATCGTCTGAGACTCATTAGCCCCAAAGGATCTTGAGGGATCCCCTATCATGCTCTCGAGGTCTGACGCCCTTCGAGATAAGTTATAAGGTAGCAGACCCTACCTAAGGGCAATTGTGTTATTCCGCAAAACACGTGGCACACGGGGAGCCTTCTCCCACATATTTTGAGTTGGGCTAATGTTTGGGCCCAATAAGTCCTTAGTAGGGTCCACATGTTCTCAAGCCTTATGCCAGCTTGGCAAGCCCCCAATGGGTCCCACCCGTCTCGGATCTTGCGCCAGTCTAGAAGGACATTTTCATATATTCCAACCCCTATAAATAGGGGGCAAATCCCCATTTATTAAGGTAATGAATTCAAGACAAACTATTTCACACTTACCAATTAAACCCACCAATTGACTTGATCGTCGGAGGGGCGATCACGGTTACACCCCCGGTAGTCTAACTTTTGCTTTTACAGGTCTATCGTCATTCCCTGGGCAGCTGGTCGACATCTCGACTCTTGATATTTATCCATCCCCCATCTTACAAGTTTTTACCCCAAACATTACTATTATTGTTAGTCTAATTGTTAGACAGAATTCTAGGATTAGTTTTATTACTATTCATAATTAGTGTATATAGTTAGGTTGTAATATTTCTCTTTACCTTTTATAAAACTTAAAAATGTAGTTCCTTATTTTCTCCCTTATTCCCATATTTCAAGCTTTATCAATGGCTTCCCCTCTTTCTCTTCATGATGTCCTTCCCTTAATCACTAAATTTAACATTATTTTTTGAAAAAAAAACACATATTACTTGAATAGGTGGGTCTAATGTTAACATAAAATGAGACAAACCAATAACAAAGATGAGAGAAAAATAAGTAGAGACGAAAAGAGAAATGAAAGATGAAAAAGCTCGAATTCATTATCTAAAAACCCTAGCCATCCAAAATTGTCCTAATTCAATCGTGCAAATTCTTATGCCATCAAGAATGCAAATTTTTTCTTATGTATTGTTATCAACTTTCTATTATAAAATATTTCCTCAAATCAGCCCACAAAATTTTCCCAAAGTGAATTCAATAATTTTCGAAAAAAATAATCATTTTTTGAGAACAATTATCATCCTCTAGTCATCATAGTACAATTATGTCGTTCCTCTTCCTTGTTAGGATTCCGATTCCAATCTTTTGATTCGATTAAAGGATTCATTTTCCTTCCATCCAAGTTCAGAGATCGATTTATGGATAGGGTTTTTCAAGGTGCTTTGATTTAGGTCACTCTTTCAATTCGTGGTGTGTGTCTAATGTCGTCGTTAATGGTGTTATTTTTAAGCTTAAGACTAGTCCAGTAAGTTCTCCTACGGTGAACATAAATATGAAGACTACAACAAATAACATAGGTGTTTTATATTGTATCGACCCCCCCCCCCCTCTCCCTAACATGGTAGTGATCCAATTAAAGATTTTATTCCCAGTAGCAGCTGCTATGATCATGATAGATGCGGTGAAGTAAGCACGGGTATCAATGTCAAATATAAGAATGAATAAGGTCATTATTTCTTTAGTAAAAATTGTACGAAACTTTTCTATGTTTATTTGGGTTCTTAATTTGCTAAGCAAAAAATTTAACTTTTCAATCAAGAAAGACTAGAATAATTATTTATTGTCACGGTAAAATTATAGCAGTATAACTCATACGTAGCAAAAACCGCGTGAAATGAAAAAGCAGAGCAGAAAATCAACCAATTGCTATGGGTTTGGGAGGAAACCGTAGCAATAGAACCCAACGTTAACTTTTTGAAATTGGTTGACCTGGTTTAACCGGATATATTGCTGCGGTTCCCTCCCAAAATCACAATAATAGATTAAAATATTATTTAAAAAACAATATATTAATCTATTGTTGTGGTTTGGGAGGGAAATGCGACAATAGATTTGTTCAAATTTGAAATTAATTCCCACGAGGGAAGTGTTTCTCACTCCTCACTCACTCTCTCTCACTCTCTACTCTCTGTCTCTTTCGACTCTTGCGCTCTTTTGTCTCTCTCACCCTTTTGTCCCTCCCACTTCGACGATCTTCAAACGACCTCCTTGACCACCGGACGCACGAACAATCGCGATTTTGGCGCCGAATCTGGTATTTGTTGGGTTCTTCACACGCCTTCTTTGACCACCAGTTTATTTGGTTTTTATCTGAAGTTTCAACGTCGTTCACTACCTGCTTTGACCGTCGAGTATTTTGGTTTCTTTCAAGCTTCGACACTGTTCATCATCGGCGCTGCGTTCCACCTCCCCTAGTAGGTTAGTTTTCATAATTTATTATTAATTTTTAGTTGTCATAATTAACAATGTTGTGATCTCATTTTTGGCTTAAATACTAGCTTAAAATTATCCACATAATGTTTACTTCCTCGGTTTCGCTTTAAATGCAACAAAGAGGTGTTTTTTGTGAGATATAAAATATTCCTTTGTTGCATTTAAAACGTAACGGGGGGAAGTATATAAGACTAGTTATTTGTTTTTTTTTTATTAAAAACTGATTTTGTGATTTTTTTTTTGCTAAGTTTTCGTATGCCTTAAGATCTTATACGAGATTTTTTTTTTTTTGTTATGCTTTTATGTTATTTTTACAATACTCTATTTTAAGTGATATAAATACCTTCATATGTGATAGACTCACCCATGGGAGGCAAAGGAAAATCTAAGAATATTTTGGTATTTGTTATTTGGGTATGACTTGGAATGGCTTGAATGATTGTGTTTTATATGTATATTTATTAGCATATACATCATCATGCCTAAATGCCCGTTCAATACTTATATGTCAAATCTCACTTAGGACGTAAATGTGTGTTGATTCTCACTGAAATTGGATTAGTCTTTCAAGAATAACATTCTATCTTAATACTTTGATAAATGATGATTGTTGCATGATGTAATAATTTAATAGTAACTTGTGTTATTCAATCTTGCAACAACCGTATTTGATGCTCCTTGTCATATGTGCCACGGAAAGGACGATTTATTTCATTGATTACACTAGAGCAAATAAGGAGAAGAAGTAAAAGATTAGACCGGCTATGACGGCATAAGCTGTTTTGACATACCTTAAATGAATTAAAATTATAGTATAAAGAAAAAAAGTCGAAATCATTTGATGTTGTATTATATACTGCTTTTAGGAGGTGTAGGTTGAGCGACAACAAAGTTCGTCGGATAGTCTTCTTTGGAAGCTTGTTGAAGTATAATAGACTTACATTATTCAATTAATTCTATATTATTCTCATCATATGATACTTTTCCTCATTTTATAAAAAAATTGGATTTAGTGCCAACAACAATAAGTAGGCGAGGAGTGCAGTTTTTATTGTCATGCATAACATTTTTAACTTACTCACTTTATATTCATGTTCGTAGGATTTCGATGAAGTTTTTGTGCACTTCCAATTCATTTCATCAATTATTTAGCTTTTTAGAACTAACTTTAGTGAATTATTTTCAAGTTTCTTGTTCCTTTATATCTGAGTTTTACAAGGAAGACGAAAGCAATGAGGTGAAAAATAAGTGAGCAAGATACTTTATTGATTATTGCAATGCTTAGTTTGTATGAGATTTTGTTAATTACTTTGCTTATCTATCTTTACAACGAACTTAGTGTAACTTGTACCAACTAATGCATTTTCTGCGATATTGTCTTAGATTCGATAATTTATATGATTAATATTGGTGTTAGTTTGCATGATATTTGTGTTGGATTAAATGATATTTATTTCTTGTTGAACTTGGATATTGGAGATGGATGTGGGAGGATAATTGGTGGTTGGATGATGGATGTTGGTTGTTGGGGAAATGAATGTTAGATGATGGATTGATCGGTGTTGGATGAAATAAGATGATGGATGTTAGTCGAAATTGGATGTTGGATGTTAGATGTAATTTTGTGCAGGTTATTATATTCCCAATTATAGGGTTTATCCAATTTACAAATGGAACCTTGTTGAAATTTCTACTAGAAAATAGTGGCGTTGGTTTGTACTGCTTGTTAAACCTTAAACTCTTACTCTATTATCCATAATAGTCAAAAGTTTTGCTAGTTTTATTGTATTTTGTACTCTATTAACTAGAAAAAAAAATCTTCTCTTTTAAGAACTTCTTAGTATACTTTATTTTAAGCCCTATAAGCTATTGGAATGGAGAAGAATATTCTTGTCTTTGTTTACTCCATTTAGGCTCTATAAGCTATTGGAATGGAGAAGGTCGTATATCGTAATTTTGCCTAATAAGGTTTTATTTATTATCTGAAACAGGTTGCTTTAAAGAAAAAAATTCCAATGAACATTATCATTTTTTCATTGTATTCTTCTTGCCTATAATTACTTTATCTCTTGTATATCATCAATATCGAACTTGCGTCTTCTCCTTGACAAAGAGAAATTTTACCACTCGATTATATCCTCATTTTTCCTTCTTCATAAGCAGTATGTCTTTGCATATTGCAAATCAGGAAGACCATCTAATGGGTTGCACTTTATGAAATCTTGTTAAGGTAAAGTTGAGTCACATGTTCTCCATTAAATCTTTGGAGAGCATAGTATCTAAAAATATAATAACTCTCATGTTTTCCCTCTAAATTTATCTTGTATTGCAATAGTTGGTATTAATTCTAAAAGTCCCTTGACAACAAATTATAGTAATCAGTAAGGTTTACGTAGCATTGACTTAAGCCCATTGTTTGGAGTATCCTAGTGGAATTTGGGATTCAGTGACTATAGTACTTTGACAAAATCGCCTCTCCCAATTAAGTGTCCAATGATAAAACATTCATTATCCGCATTTTTCCTTCTTCATAAGCAGTATACCTTTGCATATTGCGTCAGGAAGACCATCTAATGGGTTGCACTTTACGAAATCTTGTTAAGGTAAAGTTGAGTCACATGTTCTCCATTAAATATTTGGAGAG
Organism: Beta vulgaris subsp. vulgaris; assembly: GCF_026745355.1. Lineage (NCBI taxonomy): Eukaryota > Viridiplantae > Streptophyta > Magnoliopsida > Caryophyllales > Amaranthaceae > Beta > Beta vulgaris. The sequence continues at coordinate 37,635,350 of NC_079207.1, read as the reverse complement.
CATAGTATCTAAAAATATGATAACTCTCATTTTTTGCCTCTAAATTTATCTTGTATTGCAATAGTTGGTGTTAATTCTAAAAGTCCCTTGACAACAAATTATAGTAATCAGTGAGGTTTACGTAGCATTGACTTAAGCCCATTGTTGGAGTATCCTAGTGGAATTTGGGATTCAGTGAGTATAGTACTTTGACAAAATCGCCTCTCCCAATTAAGTGTCCAATGATAAAACATTCGTCATCCTAGTTGGTCCTAAGGAAAAGCAATCGAACGAGCTAAGCCCAAAAGCATTTCGAAAATATATAGTCTATATATTAGTTTAAAACAATCTAAGCCTAATTTTAAATCCCAATTAATTATTCCTGATAATAAGTGTATTTTTTAATATTTTAATATTAATTATTCTTGATAATTAATGACATTTCATGAGATGAGGAATGGACATAGTTGATAAACTAACTCCAGCCCCAGGAAAAAAGGTCTTTATGCTAGCACTGATGATAGACTACTTTTATGAATGGATAGAAGCAGATTCGTTCCAACAAGTACACGACAAGGAGGTAATTTCTTTTCTACACACTAACATTATTTGTAGGTTTGGTGTACAATTAGAAATTATATGCGTCAATGGGTTGCAATTTATCATTGACAAAACAAAACATTTTTATGAGGAGGTTATCATGGAACATTGGCTCTTTGACAGGAAGATGGGCGAAGGTGGTGGAGGTTATGAGGAGGTGAAAGATTCACATAATGTGCCTTCAAGAGACTAAGTGGGTTGGTGGAAAAGCAAGAGAACTAGCCCCGTGGGGTTATAAGTTGTGGTACTCTAGAAAGGATAAGAGTAGGAATGGAGTAGGCATCATTATTGATAAGGAATATATTGATGATGTGGTGGAAGTTTCGAGGAAGAGTGACCGCATTATGAGTATCAGGCTAGTATTAGGGAGCGAGGCGGTGACTATCATAAGCGCATATGCGCCGCAAGTAGGATTGGAAGCATTTATTAAACAACAATTTTGGGAGGATTGGAGGAGGTTGTGCAACGAGTGCCTATTAATGAAAAATTGATCATTGGTGGGGATCTTAACGGACATGTGGGCACTTGTCGAGTTGGCTTTGAGAGCATTCATGGAGGTTTTGGGTATGGGGAGAGAAATGAAGCTGGAAGCGGTATCTTGGATTTCGCATTAGCCTATAGTCTTAGTATTATGAACACTTGGTTTGTGAAAAGAGAATCTCACCTTGTGACACATAGGAGTGGAAGTAACGCGAGTCAGATTGACCTCTTTTTAGTAAGGAATGCTTGGCGGAAGAGTTATACAAACTACAAGGTGATACCGGGTGAGAGCGCAACCACCCAACATTGACTAGTCGTGCTTGATTTCCGGGGTAGGGAGTCTTTAAGAAAGCGAAAACCCAATGTGGAGCTGTGAATCAAGTGGTGGAAGCTCCAAGGGGAGCACAAAGAGAACTTCTTTGCTAAGATGGCTAGTAAAGATATCTGGTCTTGTAACACGGAAATGGAGGTAGATTCGACATGGACAAAGATAGAACTTAGTATAAAGGAAGTGGCGAAAGAGGTCCTTGGAGAATCTAAAGGAACTGTACCACCAAGTAAGGACACATATTGGTGGAACGAGGCGGTGAGACAAGCGATAAAAAACAAACGAGAAAGTTATAAACTTTTGGGAAAAGATAGCAGCGATGTGAATTATGAGAAGTACAAAGAGGCTAGAAAAGAAGCCAAGAAGGCAGTATGAGAAGCTAAAGCACAGGTAAACAAAGAGCTTTATGCAAGATTGGATACGAAAGAAGGTGAAAAAGACATTCATAGAATTGCGCGTATGAGGGACAGGAAGACAAGAGACATAAGAAAGGTAAAATGCGTCAAGGGTGTGGACCAAAGGGTGCTTGTGGAGGATGAGGAGATAGAGGATAGATGGAGATCATACTTTGATATCTTGTTCAACGGTGATAGAGCACAAGCCATCGGGGATGTACACATCATGCCAAGTATGTTAAATCGTGAGTTTATGAGGAGGATTCAAAAGGGAGAAGTTGTTGCAGCATTAAAAAAGATGGGATTGAAGAAATCTACGGGGCCAGATGGTATACCTATAGAAGTTTGGAGGTGTTTAGGGGGAAGAGGAATCGAATGGTTGGCAACATTCTTCAACATGATTTGGAGACACGACAAAATGCCATTAGAGTGGAGGAAGAGTACTTTGATTCCTTTGTATAAGAACAAAGGCGATGTACAAGATTGTACCAACTACCGAGGAATCAAACTAATGAGCCATACTATGAAACTCTGGGAACGGTGATTGAGCAAAGACTTAGGAAACATGTAAAGATATCGGAGAACCAATTTGGATTTATGCCTGGAAGATCGACTATAGAGGCCATCCACCTCATAAGACAAACAATGGAACACTACCGTGATAGGAAGAAGGATCTACATATGATTTTCATTGATATGGAGAAGGCATATGATAGAGTACCAAGAGAAATACTTTGGTGGGTGTTGGCAAGGAAAGGTGTTCCACTGAAATATATAGATATCATCAAGGATATGTATGAGGGGGCAACTACGAGTGTGCGGACTACGGTGGGGAGGACAGAAGAGTTTCCTATTACGATCGGAGTGCATCAAGGTTCTGCACTTAGTCCCTTTCTCTTTGCTCTAGTCATGGACGAAATAACGAGGTCAGTTCAAGATGATATACCATGTGTATGATGTTTCGGATGATATTGTGTTGATTGATGAGACAAAGGAAGGTGTTGAGAGTAAGTTGGAATTGTGGAGGCATAACTTAGAAGCCCGTGGTTTTAGATTGAGCAGAAGTAAGACGGAGTATATGGAGTGCAAGTTCAGTGGGGTTACAAGCAGCGAGGCGGGGGCGGTCACTTTGGATAGCAAAGTGGTTCAAGGATCGAACGTCTTCCGTTACCTAGGATCCATTCTCCAAAAGGATGGAGAACTGGATGGAGACGTGGCGCATAGAATTAACGCGGGTTGGTTAAAGTGGAAAAGTGCCACCGGATTCCTTTGTGATTCCGGCATTCCCCAAAGATTGAAGGGAAAGTTCTACCGCACTGCAATTAGGCCTGCTTTGTTATATGGCACTGAATGTTGGGCGGTGAAACAAGGCCACGTTCATAAGATGAACGTGGCGGAGATGCGTATGTTGCGGTGGATGTGTGGCCACACAAGGAAGGACCGATTAAGAAATGAAGTGATCCGGGAAAAAGTTGGAGTTGCATCCATTGAAGAAAAGATGAGGGAAATCGGTTAAGATGGTTTGGTCATGTGAAAAGGAGATCAGGAGATGCACCGGTGAGAAGAATTGAAGAGTGGAGGAGTAACCAAATTGTAAAGGGTAGGGGAAGACCTAAGATGACTTGGCTGAGGGTAATTGAAAGTGATATGAGGTTACGTGGGATTGAGGAAAGCATGACATTGGATAGAAGTGGGTGGAGGGGTTGTATCTATGTGGAGGAAGGGGTCTGATTACTGCATTTATTTGTTTTTCTTAATTGTGTTGGTATTAAAACCTTTTGCTGAAAACCTTTTCTAAACACTTTTTGGTGTAAACCTTGTTTTCAAAAAAAAAAAAAAAAAACTTTTATCACTCTTGACGATGCCATCTCCTCTGGTCACGATTTCAGTTGACGATTCATGTTAGCCGACCCCCATCACCTTGGGAATAAGGCTTAGTTGTTTTTGTTGTTGTTGTTGTTGTTGTTGTAAAACAAAACATTTTTGCGACGAATGGAACATTACAATGTCGATGCCAACGCCCAGATAGCCTCAGGCCAATGGATAAGTTGTGTCCAGCAACAAAATTGTCATAGACACGTTGAAGAAACGTCTCACTGGTAATAAAGGTAAATGGGCAGAAGCATTGCTAGTAATCTTATGGGTAAATCGCATGACGCCACGCAATGTGGCCGGATAAACTCCCTTCTCTTTGGTCTATGGATGTGAAGCAATCCTACCAGCTGAGATAAGTATCGTAACTGTCATGTACAACTTCATGAGGGAACAACAAAATTGTGAGAACTTATCAGCGACGTAGATACCATAGAAGAATTGCGAGACGCAGCGCTGGTACGCATGGCTGCACAGCAGCAAATCCGGTCATGGAGTTTTAATAAAAAAGTGCAGGCTAAGTCGTTCATTGAAGGCGACTGGGTACTAAGGAATGTAATAGCCCCGATTTCTAAACTGTCTTATTTATTGTTAATTATAATTATTAGCCAAATTATACATTGAATATTCTTATTTTATTTAAGTTGAAACGTAACCAGAGGCGAATTTAGATGGGGACCTTCCCCCCCCCCCCCCCCCAATTTTTTAAAAATAATCTGCTTTTCTAGCCAACATTATTTAAAGAAAAAAAGGTTTTGCACGCCTCTCTATCACAAAATGGGCTTTGGCATAGTGGTTTTTTCGTCCGCGTCTTATACTCATCAACCTAGTAGTTGCATGTTCAAATCCCATGAAATGTCAGGGCAAGTAAACCACTGCTACGATTTCATTTCCACTGTATAGAAAATGCATCATCTTTTCAATTTTTCTTTATTTTTTCCACTTAGTTATTGACAAAGTAGACATCTTTTGTACTTTCATGTCCAATATTTGTAATTCTATAACTATGAACTTTTTTTAGTAGAGTTTCTACTCTCTAACAATAACCTTCTTTATTTTTCAAAAAGTTGCGACATTTGATTTTGTGTTTAATTAGTACATTTCTTTTCTCTAAATCTTTTGACTAATACTCCATATCAAAAAAAAAAAAAAAAAACTATTGTTCAAATGTGCCAAATTCGTCCCAATTTATAGTATTAAATATGTACATACTAACTACGTATAACCTTTGGTATCAGAAATTAATATTAATGCTTAAAGTTGTAGGTTAGAGCCTTCAAAGTCATAATGTCTCAATTTATATTATTAGATAAAAAATAAACACCACGTTAAAGGATTAAAAGTTTGATTTTTAAAAAACATTCCCCTCCAAATTTGAAATCCTAGATCTGCCTCTAAATGTAACTTCTATATTTATTATTTTATTGTTATTAATATTATATTTTAGTTATACGTATCAAATAATATTTCATGCGTGTTTAATCACATGCTAAATATTTTATTAGCTTAATACTACTATTATATTTTTGAAATGAGTTTGATTAATTTGGAGTTTTACTAAAGTTAGTTATATACTTTCATTATCAATCTTAATTGTTTAATTAAGGTATGAGGTTTATATTAAAATTGTAGATTTGAAACCAAAACCCATTTTTCTCCCTCTCCTCCCCATACCTTCATTATCAACACCCACCTCGTGCCTCATCTTCTTCGCGTCTTCATTTACCCATGCCACAGATCTCCCTGGACTCCATCCATCACCAAGTTTGTTAAGATTATAGTTAAATTATAAGTTAGTTTTCTCTATATACAGTTGCCATTAGTTTGTTAGAGTTGTTACAAGTTTGTTATTTGTTCTCTTGTATAAATAGGAATATATCCAGAAATGGATTCATAATGATTGCAAGAAATAATCTATGTTTTATTGATGGAACTCTCAAGAAACCAGCTCCTGATTCTGTTGATTACCATAAAGGGATTCGTAATGATCATATGGAGATGTCATGGCTATCAAATTCAATGGAGAAATCGATTGCTGAAAATTTCTTGTTTGCTGATTCTACATCTCAATTTTGGACTTAGGTTGTTAAAAGGTATGGTCCCACAAACATACCTCAATTATACAATTTACATAGAACTTTGATGAAAAATGAACAAGGAAATCAATTATTATAGTAAATTGAAGAGAGTTTGGGATGAAATTCATATTTTAGATTGTTTTGCTGATTGTTCATGTGGATCAATTGAAAAATGTAGTTGCAATTTGTTAAAACAAATTTTAGAAGTTGATTAGGTGATGAAGCTCATTCAATTTGTGTCCGGATTGAATGATGATTACGTTTTGTCTAATTAAAACTTGCTAGTAGTGATCCTTTACCTACTGTGAATCGAGCTTTTCATATTCAAAAACAAGTTGAAAGACAGAATATGAATACTGTTAAGGTTGATAGATCAGAGAAATGAGTTCTTTATTGGCAATTAAACATTCTTCTGGTTTTGATCAGAAAAAAGATTACAGAGATGTTAAAAGGATGAAATATGATAAAACATATGATCATTGTAAGATGAAAGATCACACTATGGATAGTTGCTTCAAGTTAGTTGGATATCCGGAGTGGTATTCAACTTTGAAAGGGAAAAATCAGCCTGAATTGGCAGCTCATGTTCAAGATGCTGAAGTTTTAGGTCATTCACCTCTGGATTTTGATGGCAATGTTGATGAAAATGCTACTAATTCATCTCATTCTGCTACTATGAATCCTGCTATGATGAATATGTTCAAGGAATTTACGAAAATGATGCAACAATAATCTGGAGAATCATCTTCCTCTCAGAATTATACTCCAATTAATTTTGCAGGTATATCTTCTGTTTCTAATGCATCTTTAACTCATGATTTTGGTGCTCATTCTTAGATAATAAACACTGGTGTGACAAACCATATGAAATTTAATAAGCAACTTTTTGCATATATTCATGTACTAAAGCATCTAAATAATGTAGGTTTGCCTGATGGTTCTCATAAGATTGTTAAATATGCTGGTGCATTTCAACTTACTACACAAATTACTTTGTTAAATGTTTTAATTTGTACATTCATGAGATTATTCACAATTTACTCTCTGTTGGTAAACTTCTTGATCAAAACAAGTTAGTTGCTCATTTTACTTAAGACAAATGTGTTTTTTTAGTACCTTCTTACTAAACACAGTCAAGGATATGGCAAGAGATGTTTTTCCCTTTATAAGTTTCAAAATAATACAAACCTAGCTTCAAATTGTAATGCTCTTATTTTAGATGTTCCTAATTCTACTCATAGTTGTAATAAGGATTTCTCTCTTGTAAATGCTACTATGAGTACACCTACTCTTCATATTGTTCATAGTAGGTTAGGTCATCCATCTGTGCACGCCTTGAAGCATTTAAATCTTCCATATGATGGCAATAAGTTGGGTGTTTTGGGTTGTGAATCTTGCATATTTGCTAAACGTCATAAGTCGCCTTTCTCATTTTCTTCAAATATGGTTGAATATGCTTTTGATCTTTTGCATATTGATCTATGGAAGCCCTACAAAACCCCTTGTATATCTAGAGCCACCTATTTTCTTATTATCCTAGATCACCATACAAGGGTTACATGGACACATCTACTTCATTCCAAGACTCAAATACCAGGCATAGTTACTAGTTTTCTAGCTTACATACACAATTATTTTGGTTGTTTTGTTAAGCATATCAGGAGTGATAATGGCAGTGACATTATCCAAGCCTTTTGTAGATATTTGTTTCTTGATAAAGGAATAGTTCATCAGAAGAGTATTCTTGGCAATCCTCAGCAAAAATGGCAGAGTAGAATGCAAGCATAGACATCTTTAAGAATCTGCTAGAGCAATACAATTTCATGCTTGTTGACCCTTGAGTTTTGAAGATGCCTAACCACAAAAGACATAGTATATTTTATTTATGTTGTTGCAAGGTAATTCATTCTCGAGTTAAGAGAATACTTGCTCGAAGATTAAAACGGAGAATTAATCAAGATCGAAGTAAGATGTTCGAGTGATGAAGAATCAAGCATGGAATGAAGATTAGAATACATTAGGGTGTATTCATTATCTTCATGTTAAGGTTGAGTAAAAGCTTAATTAAGTTCGTGGTGAATTCTAAAGGAACTTGGTTCTGTCCCATGACAGGAACATACCTGGCATGTAGGAACAAGGTTAGGGAACAAGACTTAAAATTGGTTTAGGAACACCTAAGAGTCTCTAAAGTTGTGCGCCAACTCAATGTATGCCCCAATTATGTTAGTAGAGTTTTTAGGATTGTTTTGACTAAGATTCACTATTTTAGGGAATTTAGTTTAAGTTTGTTAGGAAAAGATTTCAAAAAGATTTTCTGATTTTATATAACCGATTTTCAAATCTTATCTTTTATCTTTTATCTTTATATTTTATTTAAAAGATTTTGTTTTCAAAATAATATCTTTCCGGTTTTAAAATTATAAAAAATGTTTTTCATTTTATTAAAAGTATTTTAAAAAGATATTTTTCCTAAAAACTAGCTAAAGTAATAATTTATTTATTTCCTAAAAATCTGGACTTACACCTAAAGCTACTACTACACGATTTTTGTAGTTAGTGGATTTAGTGGCTTAGTTAATTATCCTCCAAGTATTTAATTAATTAAATGAGTTTAATTATTCATCAAGTTTTGTAAAACCACGTAATATGTTACTGCTCTCTTATGAAGTGAAGTAGTGGATTAGTGGGTTATTTACTTGATAATATAGAATAATTTAATTTATTTAATTAATTAAATCATGGAATCATGTGATAATGGTTAATTAGTGGAGAACATGTCTTGTCTTAATTGTCTATAAATAGGCGCCTAATTCATTTGAACAATAGTTGTCTCGACTTAGCTAATTTGTCTTAGTTATCTAAAAGAGTCAGTGCCTTTTCCTTAAGAGAATTCATACTTACATTAATCGAGTTTATTACTCTTCCATTGTTTTACAAAGTGTATTTTTGAAGAAAAGGGTTTGAGTGAACTCTTGTAAGTGTGAGAAGCTTTGAGTGAAGCAAGAGAAAAAGAAAGAGAAAGGAACTTCGAGTGAAGTTTGAGAGAAACGTCAGTTGTGGGAACTGTCGTTGGGAACTTGAGTTGAGTGACTTAAGTTGAGAATCGAGAGAAAAGTAATAGGTTGTAATCAGAGTTGTTTTGGCCTATTATAGTGGAAAGTTGTTTAAAATCCCTTGTGGTCGAGGTTGTTTCTTCCTACTAGGCCTAGGAAGTTTTTTCGCAAAATCTCTCGTGTTCCCATTGTTTGTTCCCAAGTTTACTTTTAATTCCGCAAAAAGTAAGCTTATTCTCTCACCATAATTCACCCCACTCTTATAGTGATCATATTATACAGCAATTGGTATCAGAGCGGGAACTCTAAAATTCAGGAAACTCTGTTGAGTTCGAGATCTTGAAAAATAGAATACTAGAGAGAAACTGGAAGAAGGGTACTCTACGCAGAGCCCCAATGTTCAATGGTAAGTTTACACTTACTGGAAGAACAGAATGGAGATCTTTATCAAAGCCGACAATTACCAGGTAGGAGAGTCATAGAGGTAGTGATTTTGAAGTCACTACCACTAATGACAAGAATGAGGTAATTCCTAAATCTATATCTGATTTTGATAAAGCAGATTTCGAAAAGATGGAAATTAATGCTCTTGCTATAAAACTGCTTCATTGTGGTCTTGGACCTCATGAACACAATCGTGTCATGGGATGCAAAACCGCAAAACAAATTTGGGATCTTCTTGAAGTCACTCATGAAGGTACGAGTGAAGTTAAGAGATCAAAAATAGATCTTTTGATGAACCAATATGAACTCTTTCTAATGAAATCAAAAGAGTCTATCCATGTAACACCCCGATAATTCTCTCTTTCTAGAAAATACTTTTATAACAAATCTAGAGAATTACCCAGGCATTATCGCCCGTGTGATAACGTTTCGGCTTACTCAGAATTTTGCAGCGGAAAACAATTTACTAAAAACCAACTTTATTGAAACCCATTAAATAAATGACAAATGTTTGGAAACTAAAACACACCAACTAAATAAACCTCAAACTTAAGTAAAGATGTTCCTACGAAAACAACTTAAACTATGCTAAGTATAAGCCTCTCCATTCCAGATTCAAATGTGATGCATCTGCAAACCTGTAATGTCAATGCAATACTGACTCTGCTCACCAGAAGGATCATCACAGGATCAATAGGCAAAGTCATGATCACACACACAAATAAGCACGTAATCAGCAAAGCTGAGTACTACATATCAGACATAAATAATCCTAAGCATGATACTACAACACAAGTTGTAGAAATAAATAATAAGCATATAACAAACTGCAGATGACTCTTACTGAACTAGACTCTAAACTTTTATTTCTTCTTTAAATAGAATAGCTATGGGACGAGTTGTCTATACTGAAATATGAAATACGGTCATGACTCCGTAATCCAAATTGACCTGCGATATCGAGGAACCTTTGAGCTAAAGAGGAAAGGTGATCAATCCAATCCTAGGAAAACCCACGGCACGCTCACCATGAATCCCAACCCTTAGTGTCCAACTCTAGACGTGCACCAGTCTAAAGTCTATAACCTATTCTCGTTTCACTTTACGTTAAATATATTTTATTACTTGTGTTGACACAACCAAGCAAATAACACATAAATAATAATCACACAATCATACAAGAATCCTTTTTATCTTTGGATTAACAAGTGTTCACAACTTATCAATCAAGACTCCTTTTAACTTCTTTTATTCTTTACTAACTTGCCTGTTGAACCTAGCCAACAGTAAACTGTACCTTTATATAGGTATAACTCATATTTACCAAATAAGATCCACGGTTCTTATAAGATAAATAAATAAACTCAGAATCTATGTAACACATGATTCAACTTACTTACATTAATTCACTCACGAATTAATACATGAACTGGACTTATCTGCTTGCATCAAACTTCCATGCAAACATACATATTCATAACTACTTCTAGTTTACATGTAGCACATAGGCAAAATATCATGTAAAACAATTCAGTAATCATATATATGAACAACAGGTCCTATACATGATACTAATAAATAAAAACATCCCTAAGGCATGTTTCTAAACCATATAGCACGTAGACTATGTACGTACCTTGTGTAAACGAAACGGTAGGCCACTTTTCCGATCTAAAAGTCCCCTACTATGAATTCTCCGCCTAGAAAATAAAATGACAAATTAAATACTTTGAATTAAAAATTTACAGCAACTTTAAAAGTCCCAAACCCTTTTAAACGTCTTTAAAATCGTTTTTATGTATTAAACTTTCATTTTTTAATCCCTAGTATAGTACAACTATTCTAGTGATTAAAAATCATTAAAAACCTTTAAAATACAAACTTTCTGAAATTCCAGCATTTATAAAAATTTATAAATCTTCTGAAAATACATTTAATGCATATAAAAATCATATTCTAATCAAAACTCATATTTATACTTTAAATATATAGTTTCTAGTGATTTAAAACCCTAAAAACCATATTTTTCATAATAAAAACTGAAAATAATAAATCTGAAATTATTATTTTTATACATATGAAAACCAAAAATATATTGTTCATATAAAATACTCCCTCCGTTTCCTAAAGATCTTCCCACTTACTGTTCCTACAAATACCAAGGAAAATCAAGTTGTGTGGGGGCATGGTGTGAGTAGAGTAGGAAAGAGAAAGGGGTTAAATAAATAAACAAATAAAAAGGGGTTAAAGTAGGAGAGAGAAAAGGCGTAAAATTGAATTAATAATGTAATGGTGAACCATATGATAGTGACATGAGAGGGTAAATAGGGAAATTTGTTTTGCCAAATAAGGAATAAAACAAAAGAGGGAAGATCTTTTGGAAACACCCTTAAACGGAAAGAGGGAAGATCTTTAGGAAACGGAGGGAGTAATAATTTAAAATCATAAACATGCAAATAACAATAAAATAATGTAAAAATTAATACTTTAATGGAATCTTAGAGAAGAAGAAAAGAAAACAACCACAACAAAGAGGAGGAAAGAGGCGCCGGCAGCCTGTGGCAGCAGCAAGGGTGGCTGCAACAAGAATCTTGGCTTCAAGAAAATATTTGTGACGTTTCTTGTTCAACAAGAAACGTTACTTAGCGAAGAAGAAACGATTTTTGAGAAGAATATGAACTCACGGCACAAAGGGAGAGGAGAGAGAGAATGTCGAGTGAGAGGAGGAAAAATATGAATAGCGTGATGTATATAAAATAATTGGGTTGGATAAAATAATTGAGTTTTAGGATATTTACAAAAAAAACTAATCCTTTTAGGTTTAGGAGAAGAGATAAGATTTCAAAAGATTTGATGACTAATAAGATGATCAACTTAGGACTTTAATCATCAATAGGACTCTTTTCCTTTTTATCCTTTTAGGAGTTTCGATTCCATTAAACTTATTTTTAAATAAATACTTTTAATACTTAAAGCTTTTATTAAGACATGCTTAATTAAAACATTTTCAATTTTATTAAGCTATGAAAATATTTTTAGTTGACTTTTAAAAATAGTCAACCCTTTTAAAAGTCAAATCATTTTCCAAACTCATTTGGATTTAAATATGACTACATAAATACTTTAATATATTTATGAAAATCCTTTAAAAATGTGGGGGATTACAATCCAAGACATGTTTACACGCCTTACTAATATTATTAATGAGCTAACATCTCTTGGAAAAGTGATTACATCTGAGGAACAGGTACGAAAGGTCCTAAGGAGCCTTCCTAGGGATCGATGGATGGCTAAGGTAACTGCCTTACAGGAAACTAAGGACTTTACGAAGTTCAATTTGGAACAACTTGATGGTTCCCTTATGATGACTCATGAGCTGCAATTGGACAATGAGAATGGAGACATGTCCAAGCAAAAATCAATTGCCTTAAAAGCTGATGAAAGTGAAGACTCAGAAACTGATGAAGAGGAATCCGCTCTCATGGTCCGAAAATTTAAAAGAATGTTTAGGAACATGAAGAATGGAAACTACAAAAGTAAGAATAAGAAATATTCTAACAAACTTGTTTGTCATAAGTGTGGCAGCTCTGAGCACTTTATCAAGGAATGTCCCCATGGGAACAAGAAAAAGGCAAAGGAAGGGAACGAAGCAAAGATAGGAACAAGGAATACAAAAGTTCCTATACTCGATCTGACATGAAGAAAACTATGGTTGCTGCATAGGGAGACTCCGACTCCGAAGAAGAAGATGATCCTCAACCAAATGAGGAGACTGCAAACTTCTTTCTTATGGCTCTTGACAATTCCGAATCTGATGAAGAGATTGAATCTCTTGAGGCAAGTCTAGACACTATCAAAACTCGTCTTAATTCTTTAAATAAAGAAAAGTTATTTGACTTTATTGTTGACGCTGTAAATGATTGCAAAGATGAGATTATTAAACTAAAACAATGTCAACATGCTTTAACTGTTGCGAAGGAACATACCTCTTGGCTTAAAAGTGTTCGAATTGATATTGAGAAAAGATGTTTAGAGTTGTTTGACAAAAATCTTAAATTAAAAGAGGATTTCGAAAATCTTAAAAATGAGAACTACTTGTTAAGCCTTGAGTTATCACAATTAAAAGAGTTTATTCCTGAAGTGAGTTCTTTTGACATTAAGTCAGTTCCCTTGCAAAGTTTCAAATCTGAAATAAACGAATTAAAAAATCATGTTTCATTTTTGGAAATAGAGAACAATGAACTTATAAGGGAATTGCACCAAATGAGAAATGAAAAGAAAATGCTACCTATACCAAACTGGATTAAGAACCCTCAAACAAAACGAACCGAAGGTCTTGGTTTTAATCACAAAAAGAAATTTGAAAAACCTAAAAAGAGAGTTGATTTACCAAGTGATAAAGTTTGTATGTTTTGTCGGAACACTGGTCACTATAGGAACTCTAGTCCTAAGAGACTTGGTTGCATTAATGAGAACTTGGAAGTAAGTAGAGTAACTTGGAAAAAAACCTATTATTCCTGAAGGAAAGGAACCCAAGAAAAATTGGGTTCCTAACTCTAACAATTAGTTTTCTTGCAGGTTGGAGTGAGGGGGAACAACACATGGTACCTAGACAGTGGTTGTTCTAAGCATATGACTGGAGATAAATTATGATTTCTCTCACTCTCAGCCTATAATGGTGGAAGTGTGCTTTTTGGACAACAAGAAAGGTAACATAGTTGCCATGGGTAAAGTTGGTAAGTCATCGTCACATTCCATAGATAATGTTTTTCTAGTTGATGGATTAAAGCATAACTTGTTGAGTATTTCCCAATTCTGTGATAAAGGGAACTGTGTGAAGTTTAATAGTGAAAAATGTTTAATTGTCAACAATAGCACAAAGGATGTCGTTTTGGAAGGAACAAGAAAAGGGAACACATATATTGTGGATCTCAACCTTGTTCCCAAAAACAAGTTTACATGCCTTAATGTTATTGATGATGAATTATTTTTATGGCATATGCATCTAGGTCATGCTAGCTTTTCTTTGCTTGACAAACTTCGTTCTAAAGAACTAGTTTTAGGTTTACCTTCAATTAAGTTTCATTTAGACCATGTTTGTGATGCATGCGCTAAAGGTAAGCATGTTAGGCCCGCTTTCAAGTCCAAAAATGTGGTAAGTACCACAAGACCTTTAGAATTGATTCATATGGATTTATGTGGACCTATGAGGATTCAAAGTATGAGTGGCAAGAAATATGTGTTGGTTATTGTAGATGACTTCTCTAGATTTACATGGGTTATTTTTCTTTCTAGTAAGGACGAGACTTATGATGAGTTACTTGTCTTTGCAAAGAAAGTTCAAAATTTTAGTAGTAAAAAATTGCTACACCTTAGATCCGACCATGGCAAAGAATTTGAGAACTTTAAATTCGATGACTTTAGTAGAGACAATGGCTTTGATCACAATTTCTCCGCCCCTAGAACACCTCAACAAAATGGTGTTGTTGAAAGGAAGAATAGAACATTAGAAGAAATGGCTAGGACTATGTTGATAGCTAGTGGTCTTCCTATGAACTTTTGGGCCGAAACTGTGAATACTGCTTGTCATATCATAAATCGTGCCATGGTGAGACCTTTATTAAATAAAACTCCTTATGAGCTGTCTTTTGGTAAAAAGCCCAATATTACATATTTCAGAACATTTGGATGTAAATGTTTTGTTCATAATAATGGGAAACAAAATCTTGGAAAATTTGATGCTAGAAGTGATGAAGCTGTATTCTTAGGATACTCTTCTAGTAGCAAAGCTTATAGAGTTCATAATAAAAGGTCTATGTGTGTAGAAGAAAGTGTGCATGTTATTTTTGATGAAACAGATAAATTTGATGCAAGCACACATGTTGATGATGACTTCGAAATAGGATTGGCAAAAGATCAAAGTCTTATTGATGATACTTTGGAAGACGAAGTCATGGGAACAAAGCCTAGGGAACAACATATTGTTCCTGTTCCCAATGAAGAAGAAGAAGAACTAGGTGAGGATACACAAGTGAATAAATCCATTATTGTTGAACCTGGTTCCCAAGAACAGGGAAGTGAAGACGATCAAAGAAATCAAGTTTCCATCCAGGATTTCCAACCAAAGCCTTGGAAACTCATCGTTCCCATCCTGTAGAACTCATAATCAGTGAAATAAACAAGGGAACTCAAACGAGATCTCAATTGAGAAATTTTTGTGCTTTTCATGCTTTTCTTTCTATGATGGAACCCAGGAACCATGAAGAAGCTCTCACTGATGCTGATTGGATTGTAGTTATGCAAGATGAACTTCATCAATTTGAAAGAAACAAAGTTTGGCACCTTGAACCTAAACCTAAAAACAACAAGGTTATTGATTTAAAATGGGTGTTTAGAAACAAATTGGATGAGTTCGGAACCATAGTAAGAAACAAGGCCAGGTTAGTTGTGAAAGGATACAATCAACAGGAAGGTATAGATTATGAAGAAACCTTTGCATCTGTTGCAATTGGAAGCAATTAGAATTTTCATTGCATTTGCTGCTTTCATAGGTTTTAAATTGTATCAAATGGATGTGAAATGTGCTTTTCTAAATGGTTATCTAAATGAGGAGGTATTCGTAGAACAACCTCCAGGTTTTGAAAATAAAGACTTTCCTAATCATGTCTTCAAGCTTGGCAAAGCTCTTTATGGGTTAAAGCAAGCTTCAAGTGCATGGTATGAAAGACTTTCTAAGTTCCTTCTTAAAAATGAGTTTAAAAGAGGAAATTGGATCGAACCTTGTTTTTAAAATCAAAAGGAAAACATTTATTAGTTGTTCAAATATATGTTGATGATATTATATTTGGTGCCACTAATGAATCTTTGTGCAAGGACTTTGCTAATCTCATGAGTAAAGAATTCGAAATGAGTATGATGGGCGAGCTTAACTTCTTCTTGGGGTTGCAAATCAAGCAAACAGAAGAAGGAATCTACATCCATCAACAAAAGTACATAAAGGAACTATTGAAAAAGTATGGTTTGGAGGCATCCAAAGTGAATCATACACCTATGGGAACTTCAACCAGATTGGATGAAGATTCTACAAGAACAAGTGTGGACCAAACCAAGTATCGAGGTATGATTGGCTCATTACTATATCTAACTGCAAGTCGTCCTGATATTGCTTTCAGTGTAGGGTTATGTGCAAGGTTTCAAGCCAATCCAAGGAATCGCATCTCACAGCTGTGAAGAGAATCCTGAGATACCTCAAGGGAACAGACGATTTAAGCATATTCTATTCGAGAAGTGATACCTTTGAACTAAAAGGATTTGCGGATGCTGACTATGCAGGAGATCTGGTCAATAGGAAGAGTACATCAGGTATGGTTCACTTCCTTAGTCATAGTTTTGTTTCTTAGAGCACGAAGAAGCAAAACATAGTTGCTTTATCTACAGCTGAGGCTGAATATGTTGCAGCAGCAGCATGTTGTTCCCAAATGCTATGGATAAAACAACAACTACGTGACTATGGAATTTACTTTGAATGTGTTCCCATCTATTGTGATAATACTAGTGCTATTACTATTTTTAAAGATCCCGTGCATCATTCAAGAATCAAACACATGCATATTAGACATCACTTTCTAAAAGATAATGTTGAAAGGGTCTTATTAAAATGGAATTCTGTGAGACTGAACGTCAAATTGCAGACATTTTGACAAAGCCCTTAAATAGAGATAGGTTTGAAAAATTGAGGCTTGAACTTGACTTGATCAAGTTAAAATGATTGCTACAATATTTTCCCCTTTGTGTTGATTCTTTGGCATTATGTTTGGATGTGCATATTCGATGTTTTTATTTGCTTAAATACATCACAATCCTTATATGATTATTTCATGTATATAAGCAAAAATGTCGGAAAACTGCTCGCCAATTTCCAATAATATTCCCCTTATTGTTCATAAGACCATTCTATGCCCTAAGTGATGACAAAGGATTAAAAGAATTAATGGTGTTCCAGAGTATCAAAATTTCTTTGTTTCCATTCGTTGTTCCCAAACGCTGTTCCCGGCATATTAAGTTTAGAATTTTATTTTTTCAAAATTCAAAAATCCAAAAATATTCTGTTTAGATTTTTTCTCCTAAAAATATGATTTTTTTTTAATTTCTCACTCTTTCCTAATATCTCTCAAGTTAGTTGGAAGATATTTTTTCTCAAATTAGTTGGAAGATTTTTTTCTTAAAACGTGTACTATACACGATTATTTTTTTCTTTATTTCCTAGTTTTCCTTAAACCAAAAATTAACTCCTTTGTTTTACTTGTCATAAAACCCGAAAACCCCTCCACAAAAACATGAATCCCAAAAACACTTCTCACTTTCTCTCCTCCCACAAATCCGAAAAACCCTCTCCTTCCTCCATTAGCATTGAATCACATACTCCCATGGATATCTCTCCAAATTCATCAACAAGAATCCTAAGAAAAAGGAAGACAATTGAGGAAATCGTGGAAATGAAATTAGAAGAACAACATGCAACAAGTGAGGGGGAATCGGATGTCCCTGAGAAAGGAACAACAAGAGTTGCGCGAAGAAATACCACGGCAACTAGGTATGTTCATGGACTTTACATTGATGTTTCTTGGTGTAAAAGGGTAAATTTTCGTCAATTGCTTAATATGATCAAGTTTCAAGGTTGGGAACATCTCTTTGTGAATTGTTATGGTAAAAGTTTGATTCCTAAGTTAATGGATGAATTTTGTGAAAACTTTTCCATTGATGAAGAAGGGAATTGTGCTACACTTGTGAAGGGAATCCAAATTGATTTTAATGCTAAAACTTTGGGTAAATTGCTCGGTGTTCCTGTGAGAGGAACCGATGTTTATTTTAAGAAGCAAAGAGGTTCCTATACCTTTTCTCATATTTCTTTTGATCAATTAATTGTGAAATATGGTGGTCAAAAGGGCAAAACATTTCTTGATCACAATCTTCTTTCTCCCTACCACAAAATTCTATTCGACATTCTAAAGAAAGCTCTATTACCTCGTCTCTCTAAACGTGCTCAAGTAAGCATGTTGGACTTGATTTATATCCATTGCTTAGCCTCTCATAAACACATAAACTTTCCCTCCTTAATGATTCAACATATGAGTCATTGTATTGAAAATGGTTTTGTTGTTGGTTATGGGGCTCTAATAACCGAAATCTTGCTTAAGTTCAATGTGAAAATTTCGGGAGCTCAAACCACTGGTGTCTCTACTGGGAATATGTTGAATGTGCGTGCATTGATTAATTTAAATGTATATGTTGTGAATGGGGAAGTAATCAAGGGAAGAGCTAACATTGATGATGATGTGGATGATGATGAATATGATGATGTGGAAGAAGAAGAAAAAGAGATGGAAGTTGGAGTTGAAAAAGAAATGGAAGAGAAGAAAACAGAAAAATTCGAAAAAGAAAAAGAAGAAGCTAAGAAGAAAGGGACGAAGGTGGTTGAAGAGGTGGTGAAACCGGTTACAAAAAGCACTCGAACTAGTCAAAGAGTTCAAAACATGAAAGTGCTAAACTTTCCTTTGCTTAACACAGATGAAAGTTTTGAGGAAGATGAAGTTAGGGTGATTGCTATGGAAGATTATGAGTCTAACCTTCCTCCTTCTAGGGAACAGACTCCTGTTCCTATGGAAACAATTCCTCCTTTTCCTTTATCTCCACAAAAATCTGCCTCTCCATCTCCCATAGCACCATAAATTAATCATATCCCTCCCTCTTCCTCAAAGCCTTCATGTTCTGTTCCCAAAGGAAAGGCAACAGCTGTTTTTCCCATTCCAGAGGAACAACCTGTTGTTCCCAAATCTAAGGAACACACAGCCGCACCAAATCCTTCTCAAAATGCTCCCTCTTCTTCTCAAAATCCTACCATTGGTTCTACATATACTCTAGCTCATGCTAGGAGGCTGGATTATTTGTTTTCTTTGGTTATGAGTCATTCGGAAGCTATGATGGAGTTTGCTACCGAAGCCAAAGATTTGAATGGGTTAGTGAAAGGGGTAATGAACAAAGTTGACAAGGCTTTGGAAGGACAACAAGTGATCATGGAACGACTTGGTGAACTTTCCTCCTCCATCCAAATGATGAACTCTCGGTTGTTGAAATTGGAGGATGAAGTGCTCAAGAGTGATCACACCATGGCCGAAAATCATAAGGAGGTGATGGCTAAGCTAAATGATGTGGGGGAAGAAATCGAGCAGCCTTCCTCTCCTAATCTTTAAACTTTTCTTAGTTTAGTTTTTGTGTGAACATGAACTTTTTAATCTTTGTCTTTTCTATCTTTCTCTCTTAATCATGCTACAATGGAACTTGTTAATTTGATAATTCTAAGTTTAATCTTTTTGCATGTGTGCGTCTATTGAATGGCTAATATTCTTGGATTGCGGTTTTGAGAGTTGAATGCTTTATTTGCTTATACTAACCAAATTGTTTCTCATAAGTTTGGTGGTGTGATGTGTTTAGTAGATAAAATTCATCTTTTTGAAATCGTGGACTAATGTTTTTGAAGATGCTCAAGGGGGAAAGAGAGAGGCAATCAGGGTAAATTTTTTTCAAGGTTTATGTTCTTTACACAAATAAAATAATGAGTCTAAACGAGTCTATAATAACTAATTTAACTTGGTTGCATACTTTGTTAAAATAGTTTTATATGACTTATGTGTATTATATTTTATTATATATATGCCTTTTGTTGCCATCTTCAAAAAGGGGGAAATTGTTGACCCTTGAGTTTTGAAGATGACCTAACCACAAAAGACATAATATATTTTATTTATGTTGTTGCAAGGTAATTGATTCTCGAGTTAAGAGAATACTTGGTTGAAGATTAAAACGGAGAATTAATCAAGATCGAAGTAAAGATGTTCGAGTGATGAAGAGTCAAGTATGGAATGAAGATTAGAATACATTAGGGCGTATTCATTATCTTCATGTTAAGGTTGAGTAAAAGCTTAATTAAGTTCGTGGTGAATTCTTAAAGGAACTTGGTTCTATTGCCATGACAGGAACAGACCTGGCACTGTTAGGAACAAGGTTAGGGAACAAGACTTAAAATTGGTTTAGGAACACCTAAGAGTCTCTAAAGTTGTGCGCCTAACTCAATGTATGCGCCCAATATGTTAGTTAGAGTTTCTAGGGTTGTTTTAACTAAGATCCACTATTTTAGGAATTTAGTTTAAGTTTGTTAGGAAAAAGATTTAAAAAAAAAAATTCTGATTTTATATAACCGATTTTCAAATCTTATCGTTTATCGTTTATCTTTTATATTTTATTTAAAAGATTTTGTTTTCAAAATATATATCTTTTTGGTTTTAAAATATAAAACTATTTTTCATTTTTATTAAAGTTATTTTAAAAAGATATTTTCCTAAAAACTAGCTAAAGTAAATAATTTATTTATTTCCTAAAAACTGGAGTACACGACTAAAGCTACTGCTAAACGATTTTTGTAATTAGTGGATTTAGTGGCTTAGTTAATTATCCTCCAAGTATTTAATTAATTTAAATGAGTTTAATTATTCATCAAGTTTTGTAAAACCACGTAATATGTTACTGCTTAATTAGTGGATTTAGTGGCTTAATTATCCTCCAAGTATTCTCATATGAAGTGAAGTAGTGGATTAGTAGGTTATTTACTTGACATAGAATATTTAATTTATTTAATTAATTAATTAAAATCATGGAGATCATGTGATAATGGTAAAATTAGTGGAGAACATGTCTTGTCTTAATTGTCTATAAATAGGCGCCTAAATCCTTTGAACAATTTGTGTTTGACTTAGCTAATTTGTCTTAGTTATCTAAAAGAGTCAGTGCCTTTTCCTTTAGAGAATTCATACTTACATTAATCGAGTTTATTACTCTTCCATTGTTTTACAAAGTGTATTTTTGAGAAAAGGGTTTGAGTGAACTCTTGTAAGTGTGAGAAGCTTTGAGTGAAGCAAGAGAAAGAGAAAGAGTAAGGAACTTCGAGTGAAGTTTGAGAGGAACGTCAGTTGTGGGAACTGTCGTTGGGAACTTGAGTTGAGTGACTTAAGTTGAGAATCGAGAGAAAAGTAATAGGTTGTAATCAGAGTTGTTTTGGCCTATTATAGTGGAAAGTTGTTTTAAAATCCCTTGTGGTCGAGGTTGTTTCTTCCTACTAGGCCTAGGAAGTTTTTCCTCGCTAAATCTCTCATGTTCCCATTGTTTGTTCCCAAGTCTACTTTTAATTCCGCAAAAAGTATAGCTTATTCTCTCACTATAATTCACCCCCCTCTTATAGTGCTCATATTATATAACAATGCTCACCTTCCTATACAATTCTGGGGTGATTGTTTACTTGCTGCTACCTATCTTATCAACCTTGTTCCTAGTTTTGTTCTTCAATGTAAAACTCCTTATGAAGTTTTAATGAAAAAACTACCTACATATGCTCATTTGAGAACTATTGGTTGTCTATGTTATCCGACCATTAAAACTCTTAACAAGTTTGCTCCTAGGGCCACAAGATTTATTTTGCTCGGCTATCCTTATGATCAAAAGGGATATAAGTTGTTTGACTTATACTCACATAAAATAATTCTTAGCAGAGATGTTATTATCATGGAAGATCAATTTCCTTTCAAACATTTTGTTATTCCATCACAATATAATCATACTAGCTACTTCTTTTTCTCCTATCACCATTATGGATGTTCCTTTTGATATTTCCATTAATCAACCTATTTTACCTAATACTTCTTCTTCTTCTACAAATGCTACTTCTGCTCCTAACATCCCTTTATTCCTTCTCCTCCTTCTGGCAATTGAAATCTTTCTTCTTCTTCTGTTACTCCTTCTTCTCATTCTATTGACACTCATGATTCTTCTGTCACTTTACCTAATAATTCCCTTTGTCCTGAATATTCCCTTGTTTCCAATTATCTTATACTTCCTACTAGGCAATCTCCTAGGAACAAAAAATTACCTACAAATTTTCAAGATTTTGTAGTCGCAATACCTGCTCCTCTTTCTATAGCTAATGATATTTCTTCTTATTCTCTATCTTTCAGTGTCTCTTCTGAAGCTACTATAGCCCATTTTGATTCTTCTTCTCTTCACAGTCTTTCAAACATGTTTTCCACTACGGAACCATCTTGTTACAATGAAGCAAAGAATGATCCTCAATGGGTTGAAGTCATGGAAAAATAACTTTTGGCTCTTGAACAGAATGAAACTTAGGACCTTACTACTCTTCCTACTGACAATACTGCAATAGGATGTAAATGGGTTTATAAAGTCAAATTTAAGCCTGATGGATCAGTGGAAAGATGCAAGGCTCGTTTGGTTGCTAGAGGTGATAAACAAGTTCATGGTAAGGATTTTAAACATACTTTTAGTCCAGTTGCTAGGTTCACTACTAAAGAGTTATCATAGATTTAGTTGTTGTTATGAAGTGGAATTTACAGGCATTGAACATCAAAAATACTTTTTTACATGGCTATGTTGATGATGAATTATATATGCTACCTCCACCTGGTTACTTTAAAGCATTACCAGGACAAGTCCGCAAACTCAAACGTTCACCAGGGTTGATGGTTCTGTCATTGTGGCCTATGTGGATGACTTAGTTGTCACTGGCAGCCATTTGATGTTGATTGCAGAAGTGAAACAAGCTTTACACAAGGCATTTACTATTAAAGATCTTGGTGACCTCAAATATTTCCTTGGTATTGAGGTCACTAGATGTGAATCAGGCATACTACTTAACTAGAGAAAGTATATTTTAGATCTTATCACTTATACAAAAATGAAAAATTGTAAAATTGCTCCTTTTCCTTTACCCAAAGGACTGAAACTTAGTTGGGACTGAAACTTAGTTGGCCTGATATCTCCTATGTTGTCCAACAGTTAAGCCAATTTCTAACTAAGCCTAGAACACCACATTATGCTGCTGCTCTTCATGTTCTTAAACATCTTAAGGGCACACTCAATCATGGTTTGTTCTATGCATCAAATAATTCTCTCTCTCACAAAGCCTATAGTGATGCAGATTGGGGAACATGTGCATACACTGGCAGATCACTTACTAATTTCTGTGTTTTTCTTGGAAATTCTTTAATCTCTTAGAAAACTAAGAAACAAAAGGTTGTTTCCAAAAGTTCTACAGAGGCTTAATACAGGTCTATGAGTCAGACCACCAGTGAAGTAGTCTAGATTGGAGGTTTATTGCTAGATCTTTAAATTCATGTGTCTAGTCCTATGACTTTGTTTTGTGATAATAAATCAGCTCAATACATAACGGAGAACATTGTTTTTCAAGAAAGAATAAAACATCTGAAGTTGTATTGTCATTATATCAGAGAGCATGTGGATTCAAAGTTTATTTCTTTGAGTCATGTTCAATCTTCATTACAACTTGCAGATGTGATGAGAAAGCCATTGGCAGCTAATCAACATAAATTTCTGTCTACCAAGATTGGATTGGTTACTCAGCCACCACCTAGTCCATCTTGAGGGGAGGTTGTTAAGATTATAGTTAAATTATAAGTTATTTTTCTCTATATACAGCTGACATTAGTTAGTTAGAGTTGTTACAAGTTTGTTATTGCTTCTCTTGTATAAATAGCAATCTTTCCATACTTTGTTGGAGATTTAGAGTATTAGATGTATTGGTTTCATGTCACGTGGTTTTGAGTCACAATGGTTATGGTGGCGTGACTCGAATCAACATGAGTTATAGAGTTCATTAATGTATTTATTACATAGATGAATGAGTGTTCGCTCGGTTTAGATCGAGTGATCATATTTGGCAGGGATTTAAAGAACGCGAAAACTGACAAAAATTGCGCTAGGAGCGCCAGCTCCTCCTCTACACTGGCTTATTTTCGCGTCTCTTTGATTGGTTTGTGACGGTTATTTGTCATATAATACCAGATGTTCCTGTGTTTAGAAACACTTTAATTCCATATTCTCCGATGTTGTTCAGTGAATGTGATGGTAATAGTCCGGGATACCTCGACCGGAGTCTCTTTCATTGTGCTTAATCCTTTGTAAGCTGGTCGGGAGAATCCGGACTGTACAACTGCCCTATTAATAATTAGGGTCAACCTGCTGTGATGGCTGCAAAATTATTATGGTTTGACTTAGAGTGCTTTTCTCCTTGGGAGTCTCCCTAAGCCTCATCTTTACGTGATCCCTCGCGGGTTATTATCCTTTTGGATGCGCCTTCTTCGTCTTCCCCATAGTGTCTTTTTGGTTGGCTGCTTTCTCCATACATCTCCAGCCTTCGAGTTGTCGTATTTTTCCCGTTAAGGTATTTTTCGCGGTTGTGGTCATTTCAGGACCTATCTTGAGCTTAGTACCTCCGCTGCCTGCAGAGTCTTAATGGCGAGGACTGCGGATTATGGGTATGGAAGGTACGAGGTTGATCAAGAGTCACCTCCCTCGTTACTTTTCTTACTCGTGATCTACCTGACCTTTGGTCGGGGGATTTTCTCTTCTAGGGAGTGAGCCTTAGGCGTCTTCACCCCCACTTCCTTCCCCTGAGTGTTGTTTTGGGCTCTCATTTGCAATGTGGGCTTCCATGGTTTGTGATTGAGAGTGTCTTTTTAAATCAGCCCCTCCTTCTAGCACCAAATTAATTTTACTGAAAACAGTAGTGTGAGTGGAATTAGTAAGTAGGCCTTGGCTAATTGAACGTGATTATGATGGATGCTCGGTTTGATCTCCACATGGATCGTCACATGTGAAATAAAAAGACAAAGTCTTCCTGGAAATTCTTCTATAATGCATAAGTCAGATTGCTAAGCAATATTAAGCAATAGAGTGGAGAGAATTGCCAAGTGTATGTGTTTGTTTTGTTAGATGAAGTTACCTATACTTTGGTGCCAAGTGGAGTATATATAGTGGGAAGTAGGTATGAGAAACCATGGCCCGGTCCCATTTAAAGCGTTACTTCCACTTATATTCTTTTGGGCTTTGGCTGGTTTGCAATGTTGTAGCCGTGTTTTTGATTTCGCCTACGCGGGATGAGCGCCTATTAGATTTGACTACCTCCAGTGTAAAGGTTTTTTATTGAAAACATTTTGAAGTGGCCAATAAGTCTTTAAAGGAAGACTCTTAAACCTTATTGGATATTGGATAATCATAGGGACAAATTTGGGACTTATCCAATGTAAATTTCTCTGTCTAGACTCCATAGATGGTCAAAATGAATCAAACATTAAGTTCGGGAACGAGGGTACGAACACAGTCTAGAAACATGTTTCTTATTACCGGCCTCTACTAAATATTGATTCATGTCAATTTTTATGCAATCGAATAACCATATAATATTTTAAGCAGCCTATAAAATATTAAAATATGTTGGTTCGTAAAACACATAAAAGACTATTTTTTAGTGATATCTTATTATAAAATCAATTTTACAGAGAACCTATCAGGTTGTCTAAATAAATCTGATTAATGTTAAAATAGTTCTTTAAGTCTTGATTAACGAAAATAAAATGTGGGTGATAAAAGAATTAAATCATGCGTAGAACAATCAGGCAAACATATAATATGCAAAGATATGAATAATAATAAGAATATAAAAAAAGCATAGAAAAGGGATTAAAATGTACAAAGGCACAATACTTTATATTAAATACATACATCATAAAAGAAACCGTTGGAAACTTCAATATAAAAATAGAGAATTTATTTAAGAACCCTCAAGATTATACCGTGGCTTGTGTCTGCGAGATTGACAACCTTCGGGACGAGCATTCGTGAAGCTTGAAAGTATGAATGTGTATATATGTATGTAGATTGAATGTGTTTGTGTTTAAAAGGTATGAGTTTTTAAAGGGAGGTTTTGTGTTTCGTAGAGAAGTAAGGTATTCGTAATATAAAACAAGAGTGTTATCTGTGTAAATCCGTCCTCGAATCTCTACGGTACCCATGTCTATTTATAAGGAAAACGACATTGCACTTCACGTGCAAGCTACGCCTATCGCATGCTGACGTGTCACGCGCATGAGACATGCTCAGTAGAAAGCGTACACGTGGTACATGCTTTGAAAATGATAAGAAAGAAAAATGTGATTCACGCAGAGCAGTGCGCCAAACGCATGACTCGGAGTGTGGCACAATGCCATGTGTCAGGTGCATATTGGTGCACCTGACACAAGTGGAATAAGTTGCGCTTGACGCACCAAGGTGCGCTAGGCCAGCTGTGCGCCAGCGCACGGTACTATGCTAGGCGCACCAGCCTAACTTGTGAAACGGCTTCGCCAACTTTTTTAGAAAACAAATTATTTTCTTTCATCTTTTAACTCCGAAAATTCGATTTTATAGGATAAAATCCAATTTCGATCATGAAAAATATCTTTAAAAATATTTATTTTAATTAAATAAAATAAGTAATTATTATTAAATAATTAATTGGGCTTTTCAATTGATTGGGCTCAGCATGCAATTAATTATCATGAATAATTAATTGGGCTTTAAAACAGGACATAACACTTTTTCGAAATAGTTTTAGGATCGCTCGTCGGACAACTCTCCACTTTTGTTGAATCAATTAAGACCACGATATGTTTTATGATCAGATCCTTAAATGGGGAGACACAATTATGTGTCTATGAAAGCCCCCACTTTGACTAATGTTCAGGAAACCGAAAGTCAAAGTATACGGTGTCGAACAATTCTAAACACTCTGCAATATAGAACTGATGTGTATACATACATCGGTCTCTGCAAAACAAAGTTAGTATGCAGGACAATACCTGCAAGTAATCTGATTACCTACAGAAGAAGATGTTAGAAAATAGGTGCAAACAACTCAGACAAATCACATAATGATGCAATAATGCAAACTTAGACTCTCTAAAGATGCATGAGACACTATGCAAGGATTATGGTTATGCAAATCTAAGTGATGACATGTCATGCAATGTCAAGGTTATGCAAGAGTATGATGTATGAAATGCAATGCAAGGGCAGGGTCCTGCAAGGCTAGAAGATGTGTAGAATGATAGAACGATCAGAAACGAATAAAATGATTTTGGAAAATCATATTTTGTTAGTAATCGGGGTCTGTTGATGAGGTCCACGGGTTACAACTTTTTGGGAGTTTGATTTGGAGGCACCACCACATAAAAGAACCCCCCCCCCCCTCCTCCTTGGGTGAGCTTGCCTTGAATTTGGCATGTACTTGATTGAAATGTAGTTGATCTGATATTAAATTGTAGTAGATATGTCTTGAACATTCGGAGTTTTCACTAGGGATTCTTCATTGGGAAGTTGACACAGGCAAAGTCAAATATCGCCAGAGAACATGGAATTGACGAAGAGTCCTTCACAGACAATGAGAGTTTTGATTGAAAAATGAAAAGTTTAAATTTTCTAAGTCAAATGAATTTAGGTGGAAAAGGCTTTAATGAGACTCGGTTCAGATTCTAGTCTATGCAGGGATCTAGAAAGAATATGCTCCTAAATATTAGAAAATCAACTCATTAGGCCATTACTAATTTGTTTTATTGAAGCTGTCGGACCTCGAAATGTGGATTCCTACGTATCCTTACTGAATCAGAACATTCGTAGTTCTGGATCTGATGTCTTTTTTATTATCATTTTTTTGTGCCTTAATTTTGCCTAGGCTGCCCTTTCGGGTTTTCAACCTAGCGAGCTTGGACATATCTTGAAGAAGGAGTTAGGGTTGATGAAAGGTTCAAGGTTTGAGGACTGAAGATTACTTGTGGAGCTTTGATGTTGAAGGGATTGTTTGGCTAATAGGGATGATGGCTTAAATGATGATGGAGGGAATATGGGAATAATTATTAATCCAAAGTGTGTCCTTTTTTTTCATTTTCCTCTTCTCTTTATTTATTTATTTCAAATCTTTTTTTATTGTTATTATTAGTGAAGTTCTTTAGGTGATTTCAGTTTCATCATTGAATTAGAAGCATAAATAAAATGATGGAAAACTAATGAAAATGAAAAGCAATTTTTATTAATTAGAAATAAATACAATAAAGTCTTAAATGACATAGACTCGACAAGAAAAGAAATGAAGGAGCTAGCTAGGGGAGGGACTTTCTGACTGACTAACTCAACTAGAAAACCGACACTAAATGACTAAAGTCCCCTGCACTTTTGATACGTTGCCCGAGGTTTGTTATTGTTGCTGACTTTGGCTGCCGGCAAAATTAGAAGTCTGCCACTATCAACTGTGTCCTGCAGAGTATTCCTTAAGGCCCAACATGCATATGTTGTGTGTCCATTCCTTTGGTGGTACTTGTAATAGGCATTAGGGTTCCATTTCTTGTGCCTATTTTCAGGTGCATGGTCTGGAGTAGGACTGATAGACTGTCTTGCTCCTTTTATATGAAGCCTATTCAAAGCTTCTTCTAAAGTCATGCCCAATGGAGTGAAGGTTCTTTGAGGCTTTTGATAACCTCCCTTTTCAGTAGTTAAGGCATTGACATCATTACCTTTGGAGATGGAAGGGTTATTGTTACTCTTCTTGAAAGAGTTGTTGTTGTTATAACCCTTATTCTTTGAGGCTTGTACATCTTCCTCAATCAGCAGGCCTACTTTATAGAGCTTCGTGAAAAACTCTATGGGTTGGAATTCAATGTGCTCCCCATACTTGGGCTGCAAGTTACGGATCACTATTCGGACTTGATCCCCTTGAGATGGCTTATTAGTCATGTGTGCAACTTTTTCCCTCCATCTGTCAAGGAAGGTGACAAAGTCTTCATTAGAGTTCCGTTTAGTTAGCTCCAACTCACGAAGGCTAACGGGAAGCTGAGTATTGTATATGTATTGTTTTTGGAACTCTTCTCTGATATAGTCTTAGTCATTTAGCTTGGTCTTATTTAGTGACTTTTACTACTTGGATGGTTGTGCATCCAAGGTCAAGGGAAAGACATAAGCAAACAAGTCCTTGCTCATGCCCTTGAGAGCCATAGAGATGGAGAAAACTCTCAGATGATCATCTGGGTCTTCGACCCCCTTGAATTTTCGGAGGTCACACAATGTTACCTTTTTAGGGAGATTTTCCCTCACTTCACGATCAATGATGTCATGGCCATGAGCGTGACTCTCGAGTGTAGGAATTGAATAGATCAATTGCTCGAGTTTTTCAAACCTCAAGTTTGTCGCTGACTTAATTGGAGGTGGTGGTGGTGGAGTGTCACCCTGATCTTTTTCATTAGTTTCTCTCTCAGTGCCTTAACTTTGTCTTGTTCCTCAATATGAGAGTTCACCATTTGAAATTGAGCCATAATAGCATTAGTCTCCCCCATTTTAGATAATGATTTAGAAGAATCGGAGGATTCGTCTGAAAAAGTGAGGATGCGTTTGACGAGTGTGGGAGTAGATCGACCTTGTTGCCTCTCTGTTGGACGTTCCCAAGTTATAATCTCAAGACATGTCATGAACAATAATCGGATGGACCTAATAAAGTTTAAGAAATGATTCTTACTAAATGGAAATGAGGGATGGAGAAATGAAAATGAAAATGAGAGATGAGCAATGAAGATGAAAGTGGGAATAGGAATTGGAAATGGTTAGAAACATGTATGATTATGGTTAAAAAAGACGATATGGGCGTAACTATATGCATATGTAGATGTGGACTGAACTATACTAGACTAGACTATGCAAGCAGACTCGATAAGATTTTGAACTTACAGGTGAGCAAGCAGACTAGACTGAAAAGAATTGCCTATGCTAGCTTCGCTAGACTTACGGGGGGAACTTTTATAGTCCAAAGACTAATAGGATTTACATATGATGCAAACTAGACTTACGGAAATTTTATAGTACTAAGACTGCCTTTTATAGTCCGAAAGCTGACTAGGTTTTACATATAATGCAAACTAGACATAGGAAAATTTCATAGTCCTAATACTGACTTTTACAGTCTAAGTACTTACTAGGGTTTACATATAATGCAAACTAGACCTAGGAAAATTTTATAGTCCTAATACTAACTTTTATTATAGTCTGAAGACTGACTAGGAATTACATATAATGCAATCTAGACCTAAGAAAATTTTATAGTCCTAAGACTGGCTTTTATAGTCCGAACACTAGGGTTTACATATAATGCAAACTAGATCTAGGGAAATTTAATAGTCTTGAGACTGAATTTATAATCCGAACACTTATTAGGGTTTACATATAATGCAAACTAGAC
Source organism: Beta vulgaris subsp. vulgaris (assembly GCF_026745355.1). Taxonomy (NCBI): domain Eukaryota; kingdom Viridiplantae; phylum Streptophyta; class Magnoliopsida; order Caryophyllales; family Amaranthaceae; genus Beta; species Beta vulgaris. The sequence continues at coordinate 37,604,943 of NC_079207.1, read as the reverse complement.
CTAGGTAAATTTTATAGTCCTAAGACTGACTTTTATAGTTCGAAGACTTACTAGGGTTTACATATAATGCAAACTGGACCTAGTGAATGAATTGGGCCTAAATGGACCTAAGATTTAGATTGCACTAGACTCAGACTTAGATTGAAATGGACTAGGAATAGACTTGGACTAGACTTCACAAAAAGATGCAAATGGGCCTGGATTTTTATATGAATCAGATTTATTTCAAATAAGGAAAGTGTTTCAGAGTGGACCACAACTTCAACAATTCTTCAGTTTATTTTATTGTGGTTACAACTTTCTCTCTCTAAATTCCTTAGTAACTCCCCACTTGCTCTATGTTTCACTTATTGTGAAACATAGGAAGTCTATACTAACTTTCTAAGCACGAGATGCGTGCAACAATAATTTTTCATTGTGAAACTTCGTAGTGTCGAGTATGTAATTTTATATGCACGATGTACGTGCAACAATGGTTCATTATAATAGTTTAAGTTGACAATTTATTTCAATAAAACTCTATTTTGTTCACTTTTTTTAAAAAAAAAGTTGGTAAAATGAAGGGACCTTATTGAACTGACACCTCGCACATGTACAACCAGCCAGGTTTGCAAGTCAGACTCTTTGGAGGTAAGGGGATGGCAAGGGAAACCTCACCCCCAAGAAGCCCCTAATGGAATTTGATCCCATGACCTTGAAATCATGAGGCCAAATCTTTACCACTAGGTCAAACCTTGTTTGGTTATTTTGTTCAACTTATTTGAAGTTATTTTAACAGAATTAAGTTAATAGAGTGAAGAATTATTGAAGTTGTGGTCCCCTCTTACTTTTTCGTGGCATATATGTAATAAGAGTGAACTTTTTTTTTACCGTTTGGAGCTTGGTTTCACTTATTGTGATTATCTATATTATATAAGGGAAGGGGGGCAACAGTGTCCTCTTTTGAACTGACTATTTTGCCCCTCTTCCCTTTCTAAATTACAAAAGGAATCTCAATACCAACATGGGGTCAAACAAAGCCACCGGAAATTAATTTTCAACAATCACTCAGAAATCACTTATATGAGGAAACTTTACAAATCACTCATAAATTTGAGAAAATCACGTTGTAAAAATCACTCAAATCACTCAAATGATCAGGAAACTTTACAAAAACTAAAAATCAACTTACAAACTAAAGCTAATATACTAGGATGTTAATACATACAAAAACATTCACAAAATTCACTTACAAATCATTGTTCTCAATAACCATTCACAATTACATACTCAAAAAAATTACCTATAAACGCAAATCTGAGAAAAACATAAGATTTTGACAGTGATATCACACATTCGTCCATCGGCGATTTGCGAACTTTCAAATAGGTACATAATTCTTTTAATCTTCAAAGTTATTTCACATTAGTCGACTATTATGTAGTTGGAAAAATGGAGATAATAACAATTAGTTGAAGAGACCTTTTATATAATTAGACTTAAATTTGATTCATTTTCATATAAAATCAGAAAAAAAGATGTGTATGAAATTTGATTCATTTATGAAACGGATGAAAAAGTTATAAGTTTAGTTCTTTTTTTTAGAACTTCCAGTATAAAATTTTTACCCAAAACTTTTGCAAAATATTCATGTTCAGAAATAAATTTTGGTAAACAAAACTGTTGTAGCCCAAAACTCAAGGGCTACCAAGATGACAAGTGGCCTCATCAGAGCCCTACACGTGGCAGGTGCTCATAAGGGTAAAAGTACAAAGGGCTAGAAAGATGCAGGGCTAAAAGTATATCTCCTGAAGAAAAGTGTATTAAAGTCCCTATCTTGGCCCAAAAGTTGTACTTAGGCCCAGCAAAAGTAGTTTGCACCTTTGTATGAAAGTGAGGTGTACTGACCAATCAATTACTGCCACGTGTCACCATTTTATTGATTAGCCAATCAGATGCTCCCAAATTAGGGTGACATCAAGGTACAACAGTCATTTCAAACAATATAAATAGTCCTTGATTTCAGGGAGAAAGGTACGTTTTCAGAGCATAGTACTGTTATTCTGCCATAAATTCTTCTCTCTCTCTCTCTCTACTTTCTCTTTCTAAAAGTTCTTTCACATCCCTGATATCTGACTTAAGCATCAGAGGGGGAAATACCACCCAAACCTCCAGGGTGGGTCCCTTTTTTGCAGGTTGCTGGTCAGGAGTTAGCATCGGGATTCGAGCCAATCATTGTTGCACAAGTCTCCAGTTTTAGAAACCTATCTTGGGAGTTGTGATATTTAATTATCTTACTTTACATTACGTAACATTTGGCGCCGTCTGTGGGGAGACGCAGCAATGACGGACTGTCATTCATCGAATGTCGCAAGGAACAGAAGTTTTAGAGTTCAGGTAGAAGACAATGTGGATGATGAGAGGCCGCCTCGTGGACGAGATCATGGCCATGCTGCCGTCCATCTGGAGGGTAGGACTGTGACTCCAGTCATTCAGGAGAATCTTGACCGTCCAGTGACAGCTGGTCACTTGGAGAATGTGTTGAATGACTCCCAGGCCAGAATGACCGCTGTTATGGAAGAGCAGATTAAGAACAATATGTTATTCTTTCAGCTGTGTCCAGGAGGAGAGGCAGCAGCGCCGCTCAAAGGGAGATCCCAAGAGGGAAGGGGCCAGCTGTTAGTGATTCTAGGAGAAAGATGGACTGGAGGTTGGTAGTCCGTCCAGGAGACAATATTCCCCCTACTGGCCACAAGATGAAGACTGATGCCAGGGAATATTTGGAAGCCAAGAGGGCAGCAGCTCAGCAGCGTTCAGCCTCTGGTTCCACTCCTTATATGAAGGATCCGTCCTTAAAACTTCCGTCCAGAACAGTGGCTCGAAGCCGTGGACCATCAACTTTTCAGCCAAGGCAGTAAAAGACAGTTTTGCAGCCAATGGTGTACAGGCGTCAAGCCTTAGCTAACACCTCATCTAATCCGGTACTAAAGGAGTAGCGTCAGGAGCACATACCCATTGAGGGTCAAGTTGTGGCACTCAGATCAATTGGCCACTCTTTCTCGGTCAGGATTATGGAGTCCCTCCTTTCCCAAAGGTTAAGCTCCCGACCATTGAACCTTTCGACGGAACTACTGATCCAGACGATCACCTATCAGCTTACAAGCATCAGATGTATGTCCAAGGGTGGACGATGCTACTTGGTGTAAGAATTTCACAGCTACTTTGAAGCGCAAAAATGGTTTAACAACTTGCCGCCTAACTCAGTGAACAATTTTACTAAACTTAGCATTCTATTCACCAGTCACTTTGTGGCTAATCGTCAGGAACAAAGACAAGCATGCACTTGGGTAAAGTCATCCAAGGTCCTAAGGAGGCATTGAGAGGTTATGTGAAGAGATTCAATCTAGAGGCATTGCAGATCCAAGATCTAAAGCGGGAGTGGCGTTTGACGCCTTCATCAGAGGTTTGAGCCAGGAAGTTTTAAGTTTGATTTGGTAGAAGAAGAAATCACTACTTTGACGGAAGCTTTGAAGGAGGCTGAGCTTCATTCATGCCACGGAGGTTTATGCTGAGGCAAAGCAGCCAGAAGTGAAGAAAGTGGAAGAGGTTGTTCAGCCAAAGAAGAATCCGCCCAAGAAAGCTGAGACTTGGGCAATGACTTCTATGACCACCTCGTCCAAAAGAAGTAGGCGGTCTGAGCCAGCGGCCTCAGGTGAACCAATAGAGTTCAACAAAGATCAATATTCCATTTTGATGGAAATAAAGATCAGCATGAGCTAAAGGCGCCGGCCGAAATGAAGACGCCTTATCGTAATAGAGACAAAAGCAAGTATTGTCACTTCCACAAAGATTGTGGGCATGAAACCAATGAATGCAAGCACTTGAAGAGAGCACTAGAAGAGTTGGCTCGAAAGGGTAAGATGAACAATTACCTACCTTCGTCAGGAAGGAATTCCAGAAAAGAGATAACCGTCAAGGAAGAAAGATGGACGGAGATAGCACGATGATGATGTGTAATGGTCATCTCAGGAGGATTTCGGCAGGAGGTCCAACAAATCGCGGCCACAAAAACTATTTAAGGGAAGCTCAGTCAGGTTATGCTCACTAACCAGGCCGAGTCTGATCCTTTTCCCAAAAATAGTGGTCAGCGAGCTGGACCGAGGGAAGATAAGGACGCCGCATGATGATCCACTAGTTGTGGAAATGAAGATTGCCAACCTTAGGGTTAGGCGAATTCTGATTGATACTGGAAGCTCCACTGATATAATCAGTGCTGATTGTTTGTCTCGCTTGAAGTTTGATAAAAATGATTTGATGCCGGTAAATCATCCTATAATCGGTTTTGGCGGAGGGTCATCCATCCCATGGGGACTGTCACACTGCCCGTCAGGTGGGGAAAAAGATGCTGCCAGGACGCTTTTTGTGAAATTTTTGGTAGTACGAGACTTGACCGCTTATAATGTCATTCTCGGACGACCTACCTTAAATCACATCAAGGCTGTCATTGTGACCCACTAATGTTAATGAAGTTTGAGTGTGATGGGGGAAGATTGGATCTCTCTATGGAGATCAGCAAGCTGCTAGAGAATGCTACCTCACCACTCTTAAACCATCATCATGGAAAGAGAGGCAGAGCGTCCAAAGGACAAGGAGATGATTCGGCCGAGAAAGTGAAAGGCCAATTGTTGAGCTTAAGCAAGAAGTTGAGAAGTTCAAGAGCTCACCTCTCCTGAGGCAAGCCGTCCATGCTTTTGCCCAGCAAGAAGAGAAATGTTTGGCAATCAAGAAGAAAAGCATTCTCTGAGGATCATGGCTATAATGAGTCTGGGACTAGAACGTCCAGACCGGTAGAAAGTCCGTAGAAATTTGCTTAAATCCAGAGCGTCCAGAAAGGACATTGAAAATAGGATCAGTGTTGAGTCAGAAATCAGGACGCCTTAGTTGCGTTGCTGCGAGAATTTGAAGATGTGTTTGCCTATGCTGTAGAGGAGATGCCTGGGATAGATCCTGAGTGGCCGTCCATAAGCTCAACATTGAGCCGGGCAAAAGCCTATTCGGCAGAAAAAGAGGCACTAGGGCCGGCCAGAAATAAGGCCTTGATGAAGAAGTTCAAAAGCTGCTCAAGTCTAAGTTCATCCGGGAAACATATTACCCAGATTGGGTAGCAAATGTTGTGATGGTTCCAAGCCGAATGGCACTGGAGAATGTGCGTTGATTATACGGACTGAACAAGGCTTGTCCTAAGGACAGCTTTCCGTTGCCTAAAATTGATCGTCTGGTGGATTCAACGGCCGGCCATGCATGCTGAGTTTCATGGACGCCTATTCGGCTTCCACCAGATTCCATGTGGCCGGATGACAAGATAAAACTTCCTTCATTACTGAGAAAGGATTGTATGGATGGCTCAGAATGCCCTTCGGCCTAAGAAATGCGCCAGCCACATTTCAAAGGCTTATAACACGGTGTTTCAGCCGCAGCTTGGGAGAAATATGGAAGCCTATATCGACGACATGATCGTCAAGAGTAAAGAAGAAAAGATCATCTGGACGATTTGAGGGAAACTTTCCTCACTTTGAGGAAGTTTAAGTTGAAGCTCAATCCGCAGAAATGCGTGTTCGGCGTAGTTGCTGGGAAATTTCTGGGATTTTTGGTTGATCAGAGAGGGATTGAGGCAAATCCCGATAAAATTCAAGCTATTATGAATATGTCTTCGCCGTCCAAAGTCAAAGAAGTTCAGCGATTGACGGGCTGTTTGGCTGCTCTTGGACGGTTTCTCTCGAAATCAGGGGACAAATGTCACCATTTCTTTGCAACTATTAAAAAGAATGCCAAGTTTGAATGGACGGAAGAGGCTGAGGTGGCGCTTCAGCAAGTTAAGGATCATCTCGGCAGTTGCCAGATTGAATCCCGCCGAAGGGAGAAAAATTGTTCGTTTACCTGGCGTGTCTCCTTCGCGGTAAGTGTTCTCTTGGCTGAGAGAGACTCAGTGCAGATACCCGTCTACTTTGTGAGCCATGTATTGAAGGATGCGGAGAGCAGGTATTCGTCCATTGAAAAGTTCGGCCTGGCTTTGTTGATGGCCAGCCGGAAGTTAAGGCCTTACTTCTTAGCCCAAAGCATTCTTGTTTATACTGATCAGCCGCTGAGGCAAGTGTTGCATAAGATGGATGCATCTGGCCGATGTTAAATGGGCCGTTGAGCTAACATGTTTGACTTACATTTGAGCCTCGAAAGGCAATCAAAGGGCAAGCTTTAGCTGATTTCATTGTAGAGCTTACCCGGCCTACGTAGAACCGTCCAAGATCCAGCAGAGGGAAAGCGTCATTGGACCCTATGGTGGATGGATCCTCAACTGCGAATGGATGTGGGGCAGGGATCATCTTTCAATCCCAGAAGGGACAAGTTTGAGTATGCAATGAAGTTCAAGTTCCAGGCGTCCAATGAGGCAGAGTATGAAGCTCTCTTAGCCGGCATAAAATGTGCAAAGCGGCTGGAGCCTTGGAAATTGAAGCTAAAACTGACTCTCTGCTGGTCGTCAGTCAAGTAATGGTGATTTGAATGCAAGGAAGCGTCCATGAGCAAATATATGAATTTAGTCAAAGAAGAGGTCAGGTCTTTGAAGAGGTTCGTCCTAGATCAAGTGCCCAGATCTAAGAATCATCAGGCTGATGCCCTTTCTAAGCTGGCCAGCTCGGCTGAAGGAGACGTTCCTAGAACGTCTTCTGGGAGGTTAATGCGGCCAAGAGCATTGAGGCCGGAAAAGTTCTGTTTCTCAGCCGAGAGGATGAGTGGATGAACCCAATCATTGAATTTGAGAAGACTGGTCGTTTGCCTCTTGATCCAATTGAAGCTAAGTATGTGAAAGCAAGGGACAAGTGGTTTGAGTTGTGGAATGAGACTCTATACAAGAAATCCTACAATCGGCCTCTTCTCAAATGCATCAGCCGAAAGGAAGGTTTGGACGTTTTAAAGGAGTTGCATGAGGGAGCTTGTGCTTCCACATTGGAGGAAGAGCTTTGGCAGAAAAGGCTCTCAGGACGGGCTACTTTTGGCCGTCCTTGAAAGAAGACGCCCTGCATACGCCAAGAAATGTGATAGTTGCCAGAAGCATGGTAATATCTATCAAAAGCCGTCCAATTACTTACTCCAATTCTCTTTCCTCTTCCCTTTGCTAAATGGGGGATGGACATTCTTGGGCCTTTTCCTATTGCTGCGCGGCCAGAAGAATTTGTAATAGTAGCTGTGGACTACTTTACAAAATGGGTTGAAGCTGAAGCATTAAGAGGCATCACCACTAAGACGTCACGGGGTTCATCTGGAAGAACCTGATTACAAGGTTTGGAATGCCCCAGTCGATCGTCTTTGATAATGGGCCACAATTTGAAACACCGAAGCTCCGTTAATGGTTGGCTAACCAAGGAATCAAGGCTCACTTTGCCGCAGTGGCTCATCCACAGGCTAATGGGCAAGTTGAGGCTTTTAACAAGATCCTCGGCCGGGATAAAAAGAAGTTGGACAATGCAAAGGGGCTTTGGGTAGAAGAATTGCAGCTGGTCTTATGGTCAATAAGGACAACGGCCAAGAATTCCACGGAGAGACTCCTTTCATGATGGTCTATGGCTCTGAGGCCGTCCTTCCTATTGAGGTTGAAGAACCCACCTTAAGGTAATGATGTACTCAGAAGATGCTAACTGGGCAGCTCTTAGGACGGCTTTGGACTTAGTTCCGAAGTCAGGGGCAATGCTTTGCTGAGAATGCAACTATACAAGTTGAGAATGGCAAGGGAGTTCAACAAAGAGTTGCAAGGCGTCCGTTAAAGCTGGGAGACCTCGTCTTAAGGAAAATGGAAGGTCGGCCGAGCCAAAAGTTAGGCAAGCTTACCCCTAACTGGGAAGGACCCTACAAAATAATCGAAGTAGTTCAGAATGGCACCTTTCGTCTGGAAGGCTGGACGGACGTCCATTCCTAGGACGTGGAATTCTGACACTTTGAAAAAATACTTTGTTTAGGGCATCCTACAAATTGTAATCTTTTATAATGCATTACAATGAAAAAGTAGAATGTATACATGTACTTGACTATTCGTCAAGCAAACTTCATATAATACAGCTCTACTTCTCTATGACTTTGTTTGATTTGTTTGCTTAAGTTATATACTATCGTCCAAAGCTAACTAATTTAACAGAGCAAAAAGACAATGCACCTTTCATTAGGAGGATGGCTGAACATGTTATCGTCCAAAATGGATAAATACAGTTTGGCCGGTTGTTTACTTAAAGAGTTAAACATCTCCTAAACAAGGTCGGCTGGAATTAGGACGCCTTAGTAAAGGTATCTACTTTCCGTCCAAAAGACAAAAACTTAGAAATAACAACCTTAGTAAAGGAACAAGTTATTTCATAATTTAACAAAGATGGACGAGTTGCAATCACTCTTAGAAAAACGTCCAAGTTATTTAAAAATTATGGTCTTAACTCCTTCTTGAACAGAGGAAAGTTATAAAAACTCCTCGTCCAAGAAGGGGGGATATAGGGGCATAATTTATAAATGACTAAGTCTTTGTCCAATGACGAGTGATTACCCAAGTTCTGGCCGAGCAAACTATTAACTTAGCAGATTTTAAAACTCAAACTTTAAAACAAGTTTTGCTGGGCATCTGGTGATGAACGTCCAGAAAAGAACTAATGGGTCAGATAGAAAATGTTGAGAATTGATTTATACTTGTCCATCTAAGCCTGGGACATAAATAAAGGCTTTAAAACAACCGGCCAAAAGAGCTGAGAGGATCGTCTGAAGTATGTTGACGAGTTGCTTTTGTACTTGGCATAAATATGGAATTGTAATGCAAGGCTCTTAAACAAGTAAAGTATAACAAGTGAAATTGAGAAAGATAATTTTCCATAAATCAAGAGAAGTTTACAAGCTAGTCTAAAAGAAAAAAGGTACAAGTGGCTCACGGCCAAGATACAACAAAGGAAATTAAGCGGCAGGAGGATCATTGTCATCTTCGTCCTGAGCCTCCATATCTTCTTCTCCTTCTTCATCCTCAGAAGATTCTTCGAAGACGGGAAGTTCTGCCCCTGATATTGTGGCTTTGTGCAAGCTTTCTTGGAACTCCAGCCGACGAGCATATCTTGGAATATCCTCTTCTTCAGCCATCATACCAAAGGCCTGCACAGCCCATTCTTTTGAGGTATCTATGACGGTGTTCATAGCCTCCTTGGCCTCTTCAACCGTGGCCGCGACCTCAGCTCGGAGAGTTTGATTTTTAACCTTCAGGACGAGGTTTTCTTTGTAAAACTCGGCAGCCATGGTCATGACTGAGTTCTCTCGTCCAAAGGTAGCGTTCCAGAGACGCTCTCTCGTCCAACATTTCGGTCAGCCGAAGTAGATAACTCTTGTTTTGAGACTCAATATCGGCTGACCGCATCTCCCAGGCCAGCTTGGACTGCTGATGCAGCACTTCCTGCTCGGCCATTTTGAACTGAGCTAGGTCCGCAGCCGCGGTCACATCTTGGACGAGCCTTTTATTTTCTTTTCTAAGCTCCTTCGCCCAATCTTCAGTTATTATGCTGCAAGCAAAGATCTGAAAATAGGAGGACAAAAGATTCAGGACGAATGCAACTTGGAGAAAATATATCTAAGTAAAGAAAATAAACGTCTAAAGAAAGAAAGATGTACCTCGGCAGCAAGTTGAGACATGTATCCTACATGCCCTGATGATGCTCCCCTCAACCCCTTAATGTAGGGTTCAGGAAAGCACTTGAAAAGCTCCAGCTTGAGCTTCTCGCGTCGGACATGACATCTTTCCAAAAGCCGGAGAAGATTCATCGTCAGAAAGAATAGGAGAGCCGTCAACAGCTGGACCCTTCCCTTTATCTGAAAGATTAGACTCGTCAGTACATCTGATGGGAATAACCACGGCCTGTTTGTTGGACGGACTCATCGGACGCCCGCCAACCCGTAGTGTTCTAACTACGTTTGAATAATAAGACTCACCAGAAGAACGGGACGCCGTCCTATAGGTAGTGCATCTGGCCTACCAGCTTGGCCACTGGTCCAGAGAAAGCGGACCCGTCTGCAGCCGCGTCCGGCTGAGAAGATTGTCCTGCATCGTCCAAACAACAACCTCGTCAGGTTGTGAAGTGCAGGCTGCTCGGCAGGGCCGGCGTAGGTCACCAGGGCCAGAGAGCCAATCTCGGCCGGTTCCTCCTTGGCCTCTTCTTTGGCCGGTATATCGATCACGACCTTAGGAACCGGCCGTGTCGTTTCTTCTTCTTGGCAGTGAATCCCTTTGCCTTCTTAGAAGGAGGAGCTTCACTGGTTCCAGCCGGCCGCTTCTTCGCTGCCGCCTTCTCAGCCAAGGCTTTGGATGTTGGGGCATTTTTCTGAAAGATTGGAAATATGTAATAACTTAGAGGCCCTTCAAAGAGGGAAATCGTCCGGATGCATCCGGACGTCCTGCTCATCATGGAGGCAGGCCGTCCAGCCATCATCTGGACGAGTTGCTCTTCAAAGAGGCAGCCCGTCCAGCCATCATCTGGACGAGTTGCTCTTCAAAGAGGCAGCTCGTCCAGCCATCGTCTGGACGTGTTGCTCCTCGAAGAGGCAGCCCGTCAAGCAATCAAACTGGACGAGTTGCTCCTCGAGTAGACAGCTCGTCCAGCCTTCATCTGGACGTGTTGCCCCTCGAAGAGGCAGCCCGTCCAGCAATCAAACTGGACGAGTTGCTCCTCAGAGGGACAGCTCGTCCAGCCTTCATCTGGACGTACTGCTCTACAAAAGAAGCAGCTCGTCCAGCCATTGCTTGGACGTTTTGTTAAAAAAAAAAAATGAGGTCGGTAATCTTACCAGGGTGTCGGCCCTCTTTTCGGCACCAGATTTACTGTATTCGTTCCAGATAGTATCTGCAAATCTGGACGAGCTCATGTCTCCTATCCAAGATTTTCTCAGTTTACTTCTGGCCGAATCTGCAAAAAGGAAATAAAGAAGCAGATGTTAGACGAACGATAATTAGGCCGGGAATTCTACTTGGAAAATTTTTAGTAGTTATACCTCTGTCCTCGTCCTGCCGCAAACCGACAGCGACTAAGAAGTTATCATGATAGAATATCTCTTTAAAGGGATAATTGGACGGGCCCTTGAAGGAGACGTCTTCCATGGAATACTCCGAAATCCGGAAGTACTCCACCATCTCCTCGGCAGAGTTACTCTCTAGCTCCAGATACGAAGCCATCCGTCCAGTGTTAGTGTTGGATCGGCTAAAATACCGAAGCCGATTAGCAACCGCTTTACTGGGCGCTTGGACGAATAGGAACTCACCCTTCCAAGAGTGCATTTTGGATGTCTTATCCCAAGACGTCAAGAATCCTTGACGGTTGCATACACTTAGCCAGCTTCATTCAATGGTTCTAGGAACCTTGGCAACGTAATGAATGTGGGTGAAGGCGGCCAGAGAAGGGTCCTTTCCTTTTAAATTACAAACGGCCAGAAAAGTAAGGATGTTTTGCCAGGAGTTTGGGGCAAGTTGATTATGTCCTATGTCGTAGTACTGAAGAAGTTGGCTGATGAAAGGGTGAAGAGGAAAGCGCAGGCCGGCATCTAATGCAGGCGTAAACAGCAAAATGGCCCGAGGGGGCACTAAATATGGTATCCTCTCGGCCAGGGAGGACGAATTGGTAGCCCGGTATGGGCATAGCCATTGAAAAAGGTCTAAGGTCCGAGCCTAATCGTCCCAGCCAAGTGTTATCGGCCAAGATAAATCTAGGGTCAGAAAGAGGACCTAGCCGCCGTCTTATTTCAGACGAAGTTGTCGACGGCTCCTCTGAATCGCTAGCAGGATTGGAAGAGCTGGCCGTCTTTGGCTCATCCGAGACCGTCCTACGTATGGACGGGCTGGGATCTGGGGAGCCTCTAATTTCTTGTTCCTCCTGGACGTATTCAGGGTAAGGACTTGGGGTTGCTGGACGAGCACTTTGGACTTCGCGCTCTCCGTCAGCGGGAATCCGTCCAGTAGATGCCTCCATTTTCGAGCTGCAGGCCGGCAGGTTAACTCCTCGTCTGATACGAGCTGTTTGCTTGACGCGCGCCAGATTACCCTGCACAGGTAAAGACTGGTCGTCTGACTTTGCCGGCCATGAGAAAAGAAAAAGAATGCATGTCCGGCCAAGATGGGTCCAACTCTAGAAGATGCCGAAGAAGATAGGCCCTCTGTTCTAGGGCTAGTACCAACCCTTGAGCGGCCGGGTTTGTTCGATGAAGAAGACGAGCTCATTTTCTTAATATATGTGCGAAAAAGCAAGAAAGAGAGTTAAGAAAATACCTGTAGATGAAAGCTCGGACGAATATCAAGGACGAGTTGAAATCTCAGACGAGTGAAGTAGCAGTTGCAAGAGCTTGGACGGGAGTAGTTTCTCTCTCTAAAAGCTCAGTAAAAATTGCAGAGTCTCTCTCTCTAGAAAATTTCTCAGCAATGTTAAAATGATTCCAGGAGCGACTAAGGCACATATTTATAGAGGGGTGAAAATGACCTCCCCCCCCCATCCGGTAAAAAAATAACCGTTGCTCTCAGGAGTTGACCTGTGGAGACCGGCAAAATGGCGCCTCTTTTTTGAAAAAGAAAAAGGCAGTTCCAGGTCGGTTAAAAGAGGAAGATTAACCGTCTTGGCGCCTAAGAAAATAATAACTCCCTCTTTTAAGGGGCAAATGTTGTAGCCCAAAAATCAAGGGCTACCAAGATGACAAGTGGCCTCATCAGAGCCCTACACGTGGCAGGTGCTCATAAGGGTAAAAGTACAAAGGGCCAGAAAGCTTCAGGGCTAAAAGTATATCTCCTGAAGAAAAGTGTACTAAAGTCCCTATCTTGGCCCAAAAGTTGTACTTAGGCCCAGCAAAAGTAGTCTGCACCTTTGTATGAAAGTGAGGTGTACTGACCAATCAATTACTGCCACGTATCACCATTTTATTGATTAGCCAATCAGATGCTCCCAAATTAGGGTGACATCAAGGTACAACAGTCATTTCAAACAGTATAAGTAGTCCTTGATTTCAGTGAGAAAGGTACGTTTTCAGAGCATAGTACTGTTATTCTGCCATAAATTCTTCTCGCTCTCTCTCTCTACTTTCTCTTCTAAAAGTTCCTTCACATCCCTAATATCTGACTTAAGCATCGGAGGGGGAAATACCACCCAAACCTCCAGGGTGGGTCCCTTTTTTGCAGGTTGCTGGTCAAGAGTTAGCATCGGGATTCGAGCCAATCATTGTTGCACAAGTCTCCAGTTTTAGAACCTATCTTTGGGAGTTGTGATATTTAATTACTAGTTTTACACTACGTAACAAAAACAATATCAAACCTTTTTGCGAACAACTTTTGCAAAAATTCATTTTTAGGAAAAAAATTACATTAATTTGCGAAAACCATTTCATGCAGAATCAAATTGTGTATGAAAATTTTAAAATTTCATTCAAATATAATTGAAACTCAAAGTGTTAAAATTTAGAAAATGAGAAAAATTAAAATACCCATTTCATGAAATCAGATTGTGTAAGAAAAACTTAAAATTTCATTTCAAATATAATTGAAACTCAAAGTGTTAAAATTTAGAAAAGGAGAAAATTTAAAATGACCATTTCATGCAAAATCAGATTGTGTATGAAAATTTTGAAATTTCATTTCAAATATAATTGAAACTCAAAGTGTGAACATTTACAAAAGGAGAAAAATTACTCTTCACCGATTTAAGTGGCAAATAAGTATACGGACCAACTGTTCGCGGTTAACAAGCAAGATTTTTTTTAAAAAAATTCTCCTAAATGAAATCAGACAGGTAGTGCACAAGTTTTATTGCTCAAAATAAAAATAACCTAAACCAACCCATCATGATTCATTTGGATGTAATATCCTCGCACGCATCGCGTGCACAAAAGGCTAGTTTCATATAAAGAAAGTATCTCACTTATTGTGAAACGGGGAAATATATATTAAAGAGAGTACTATGTTTAGAGAGCGAAATAAGGGATAGGTTCATAATTGCAACACGATATGTTAGCTAACACATATGTTAAAGCATAGAACTGCATATCGTGTTATGTTAGTAAGAAAAAACAAATCTTCTATGTTAGCAAGCATATCGTGTGCAGAGCTTTCATGAATAAGCTGGTAGCAGCTTGTATGACTTGTGGAGGCATCTATCCTGTAAATCATCTAGATTCCGACGTTACGCTGACTTGCATCACCCCACTCAGAGTCTCAAAGAAATTGGAAAAAGCAACATACAAGGGGGAAAACAAGATTATGTTGTTTAATTAAATAATACTCCCTCCGTCTCAAAATATAGTTCCCATTTCCCTTTTTCACGGTAATTTATGCAGTAGAATCTAAGAGGGATAGTAAAGATTTTTTGTTTATTTATGTCATATGCCATAGTAATGAAGAAGCTGGCTGATGAAAGGGTGAAGAGGAAAGCGCAGGCCGGCATCTAATGTCAGGCGGTAAACAGCAAAATAGCCCGAGGGGGCACTAAATATGGTATCCTCTCTGCCAGGGAGGACGAATTGGTAGCCCGGCATGGGCATAGCCATTGAAAAAGGTCTAAGGTCCGAGCCTAATCGTCCCAGCCAAGTGTTATCGGCCAAGATAAATCTAGGGTCAGAAAGAGGACCTAGCCGCCGTCTTATTTCAGACGAAGTTGTCGACGGCTCCTCTGAATCGCTAGCAGGATTGGAAGAGCTGGCCGTCTTTGGCTCATCCGAGACCGTCCTACGTATGGACGGGCTGGGATCTGGGGAGCCTCTAATTTCTTGTTCCTCCTGGACGTATTCAGGGGAAGGACTTGGGGTTGCTGGACGAGCACTTTGGACTTCGCGCTCTCCGTCAGCGGGAATCCGTCCAGTAGATGCCTCCATTTTCGAGCTGCAGGCCGGCAGGTTAACTCCTCGTCTGATACGAGCTGTTTGCTTGACGCGCGCACAGATTACCCTGCACAGGTAAAGCTAGGTCGTCTGACTTTGCCGGCCATGAGAAAAGAAAAAGAATGCATGTCCGGCCAAGATGGGTCCAACTCTAGAAGATGCCGAAGAAGATAGGCCCTCTGTTCTAGGGCTAGTACCAACCCTTGAGCGGCCGGGTTTGTTCGATGAAGAAGACGAGCTCATTTTCTTAATATATGTGCGAAAAAGCAAGAAAGAGAGTTAAGAAAATACCTGTAGATGAAAGCTCGGACGAATATCAAGGACGAGTTGAAATCTCAGACGAGTGAAGTAGCAGTTGCAAGAGCTTGGACGGGAGTAGTTTCTCTCTCTAAAAGCTCAGTAAAAATTGCAGAGTCTCTCTCTCTAGAAAATTTCTCAGCAATGTTAAAATGATTCCAGGAGCGACTAAGGCACATATTTATAGAGGGGTGAAAATGACCTCCCCCCCCCCCATCCGGTAAAAAATAACCGTTGCTCTCAGGAGTTGACCTGTGGAGACCGGCAAAATGGCGCCTCTTTTTTGAAAAAGAAAAAAGGCAGTTCCAGGTCGGTTAAAAGAGGAAGATTAACCGTCTTGGCGCCTAAGAAAATAATAACTCCCTCTTTTAAGGGGCAAATGTTGTAGCCCAAAAATCAAGGGCTACCAAGATGACAAGTGGCCTCATCAGAGCCCTACACGTGGCAGGTGCTCATAAGGGTAAAAGTACAAAGGGCCAGAAAGCTTCAGGGCTAAAAGTATATCTCCTGAAGAAAAGTGTACTAAAGTCCCTATCTTGGCCCAAAAGTTGTACTTAGGCCCAGCAAAAGTAGTCTGCACCTTTGTATGAAAGTGAGGTGTACTGACCAATCAATTACTGCCACGTGTCACCATTTTATTGATTAGCCAATCAGATGCTCCCAAATTAGGGTGACATCAAGGTACAACAGTCATTTCAAACAGTATAAGTAGTCCTTGATTTCAGTGAGAAAGGTACGTTTTCAGAGCATAGTACTGTTATTCTGCCATAAATTCTTCTCTCTCTCTCTCTCTACTTTCTCTTTCTAAAAGTTCCTTCACATCCCTAATATCTGACTTAAGCATCGGAGGGGGAAATACCACCCAAACCTCCAGGGTGGGTCCCTTTTTTGCAGGTTGCTGGTCAGGAGTTAGCATCGGGATTCGAGCCAATCATTGTTGCACAAGTCTCCAGTTTTAGAACCTATCTTTGGGAGTTGTGATATTTAATTACTAGTTTTACACTACGTAACAAAAACAATATCAAACCTTTTTGCGAACAACTTTTGCAAAAATTCATTTTTAGGAAAAAAAATTACATTAATTTGCGAAAACCATTTCATGCAGAATCAAATTGTGTATGAAAATTTTAAAATTTCATTCAAATATAATTGAAACTCAAAGTGTTAAAATTTAGAAAATGAGAAAAATTAAAAATACCCATTTCATGAAATCAGATTGTGTAAGAAAAACTTAAAATTTCATTTCAAATATAATTGAAACTCAAAGTGTTAAAATTTAGAAAAGGAGAAAATTTAAAATGACCATTTCATGCAAAATCAGATTGTGTATGAAAATTTTGAAATTTCATTTCAAATATAATTGAAACTCAAAGTGTGAACATTTACAAAAGGAGAAAAATTACTCTTCACCGATTTAAGTGGCAAATAAGTATACGGACCAACTGTTCGCGGTTAACAAGCAAGATTTTTTTTAAAAAAATTCTTCTAAATGAAATCAGACAAGTAGTGCACAAGTTTTATTGCTCAAAATAAAAATAACCTAAACCAACCCATCATGATTCATTTGAATGTAATATCCTCGCACGCATCGCGTGCACAAAAGGCTAGTTTCATATAAAGAAAGTATCTCACTTATTGTGAAACGGGGAAATATATATTAAAGAGAGTACTATGTTTAGAGAGCGAAATAAGGGATAGGTTCATAATTGCAACACGATATGTTAGCTAACACATATGTTAAAGCATAGAACTGCATATCGTGTTATGTTAGTAAGAAAAAAACAAATCCTCTATGTTAGCAAGCATATCGTGTGCAGAGCTTTCATGAATAAGCTGGTAGCAGCTTGTATGACTTGTGGAGGCATCTATCCTGTAAATCATCTAGATTCCGACGTTAAGCTGACTTGCATCACCCCACTCAGAGTCTCAAAGAAATTGGAAAAAGCAACATACAAGGGGGAAAAACAAGATTATGTTGTTTAATTAAATAATACTCCCTCCGTCTCAAAATATAGTTCCCATTTCCCTTTTTTCACGGTAATTTATGCAAGTAGAATCTAAGAGGGATAGTAAAGATTTTTTGTTTATTTAAATAAATGTTGTATGGGAAAAGATGATTTTATGAGAGAGAGTGGAGAATAATTGGTGAAATAGCATTAATTGTAACATTTTGGTTGAATAAACAAAGGAAAAAACAAATTTCAAGAAGAAAATAAATGATGGAACACGGTTTTTCTAGACAAATTACGGAAAAATGTGAAACTAACTATGAAAATGGGAACTATATTTTGGGACCCCCAAAATGGAAATGGGAACTATATTTTGGGACGGAGGGAGTACTCCTTATCTCATAATATAGTGATTGTTTCTCTATTGAAGTCAAACTTTAAAATCTTTGATCAGATATTCTCATTAATATATATGAAGAACATACTCATGTAATATCTTATTAGGTTCACCTCAATGTGTACTTGTATAATATCAACTTTTTATTAATACGGAATTGAAGATATTAAAAGTCAAATGTATAAATTGAAAACTGTGCAAAAAAGAAACAAGAATTATATTATGTAGCAAAGGGAATAGCAATTAGCAACTAGAGGTAGAAAAAAAAAATAGATGACATGAGTACGAATTTGTAGCACAATCAACACTTGTGAGCTATGGACTAAAAAGAGTACATTACATATTAACAGTTGTTAAGTTCAAAACTTGAGGTATGTATATAAAGGCTGAAACTAATAATCCTAAATGAATGACAGAAGCTTAAAGTAAATTACAATATACAAAGAAAGCGATGCAAGGGCCAGAATGTGCTGCCAAAACAGAAGTGCTGAAGCCTCTCGAACACCATAGCCTCTCAAGCTAGCAATTGCCCCCAGTAAAATGGCGCTTGGAGTGGTATATTGCAAGAAAAGCACAAACAGGTACATTTGATCACCAACAAGAATTATGTTCAGTTTATCAGCCAATGCCAGCACGCCGATTCCAACCAAAGGAAGAACCAAGAGCCTTGCTACTATGATACCAATTGTTGTTCGAAGTCCAAGGCTAGACTCATTTGGCCCCTCAGCAAGCATACCTCCAAGCATAAGCATCACAGCTGGAACCATAGCACCCGCCAAGATTTCTAAACTATCAGTCACGAATGACAGTGGGGCATCAATTCCAAATATAAAGTCCTTAATATGAGGTACTAATCCCACAATTATAGCCAATAATGAAGCAACAGTTGGTGGTTGAAGTATGTGTTGAATTGGAGTCTGCTCAGCAACAACCTTCATCTTTCTAACTACTCTTGGAGCAGCAAAACATGTGACTGAGGTGGGTGTATTGCCTCTCGTGATTGCTTCATCTCTGAGATCAAGATCAGGAAAACTCGAGAGACTTGAGATGCTTCCGAAAACCCTTGCTATAAAGGGGGTCTTAGAATGTTCAGTTTCTTGGTCGTGAAATCCAGGCCACTCAGCCTCTACAAGAAGTGGTGCACTGACATCTACAGATTCACCTTCCTCAATGTCCGCACTTTCTTGTACAATATCATAATACTCCATAGGAGGCTCCATCATATGGTAAACAAGGGTATACACCAGAATTACAGCAACCCATTGTGCAAACGAGACATAAGCTACTCCTTTTCGATTACAATCCGACCCAAAAGGATTATCAGGACTATGACATACTGAACTCACAATAGCTAGAGGAAGATTTCCCGTATTCCCAAACCCAGTCATTATAATTGTAAATCGGTTGAATTCAGGAGGTGGGTGGCATATAAGTACTACCAAATATCCTAAGAAACACCCAATTAGTGTACTAAGCACCACATTCACTGGTATAAACCACCATTGGATTAAATTCTGAAGGGTTATAGATTGACCCAGATCAGTAAAAATCAAGCACGGCAAGAACAGAGCAAACACAAGCTTGCTGAGTAGCTTGAAAGTCGCTCTCGGTATCATTCCGAAACGCGAAAGCACTAATCCTATCATGGTCAAACTTAATAACTTCAATAAAGGAGTTATTGCACTCAACACATCTTCACGTTGAGAATTCATGCTATTTTCATACAACAATCTACCAAAATCAGCCATTATTGCTTCTTAGGTAATCTGAATTGCATCTGCACCATCAATTAAAACAAATCCAAGCATAAATTACAACAACTCTCAATTATATCTTTCAGCAAATTAAAGTCTTTTCAAAAACCTAGGAAGAGACCATAAGAAAACAAAACTAAAGTACAACTAACAAGGAATAATTACTGGATTCATGATAATTCATGCACATGAAAAACCCGGAAAATTATTGGATAAAATAATCAAAAGCAATAACTA